>NW_010308729.1:62930-64832 GCF_000700745.2 Antrostomus carolinensis
AAAGAGTGACTGCCAAACCCTACCCTGGCATGGGAAATGTCATAGAAATGCAAATTAAAATATATCTGATTGTGTCTGCCTGTCCATTTTGCTTCAGCTTGTTAGGAACAATTAAACAGATGCCGAAAGCTGAACACTAAAATGAGTGCCCAGGAGCTCTTCCCACAGAGTTTTTCTCCTTCACTTGGAGGACTGCCATGCACACAGATTGTGATATTCTCAAATGTTCATTACTGAGATATACTCATCTGTTAAATACAGACTGGAAGGAGAGGATAGATAGAGCTGGTCAAAGGAGAAATAATAAATCAGAAAATGATCTCATGAACTGCCATGACCACTACCAAGACATTTTGTGAGCTTCTGTTTAAAAAGCTATGAAATTCCAGCAAAATAAACACATTGAAGAAATGGTATTAGGGTTCTACATCAAAAGCAGAATCAAACTGTCTGTAAGCATGAAATCCAGAGCCCACAGTAATGAACACAACCCTCAATGATGCTTCCAGAATGTTTTTCCTTAAGAAGCATCAGATTTCTTTCATTTTCTGGACAAGTTGTATAGTAGAGGAGTAAACAAAGTGTTTTCAACTACTCCTGGATGCAAAATCAAGGAGCAAGAAGATAGGAATCAATACAGGAAATATCAGGAGGAAATACAAGCTCCAGGTATTTATTTGAGCCTCCTGAAGCTAGACTGAGCACCTTGTGGACTCCAGCAAGAGTATCCCTCCCTGACAGGCACTCAGTCTGAGACATAAGGAAAGAAGCAGCACCATAGAGAGGAGGGGGGATACAAAGATGAAGGACAAGGACATAGTAGTAGAATCACATATTTAGAGCAGAAATTTCTCCAGTTTTCCTATATTTCAATTTACAAATATATTCAATTCTTGACTTCAGCAACCTCTTTGACTCAGATCATATCCTCTAGAGTAGATGGTGGACAAATATGCCAAGCAGGTTACACACTTTAGAAAAAGAAGTCATCTGAGTTTCATAAACCAGGCCCTCTGGAATAAAGTGTTTCTCTTTACTTCCATTCTGCAGAATTTTTAAAACTTGCTCACCGATACTTTTAAAGAGATTAGCAAGTTAAACAATTATCTACACTCTCATTTCCTCATGAAATACAGGTTAGTTTAATCTTCTTAGGCTTTGCAATGAGACTATAGGGCATAGCTACAGTATGAAATAGCATGTCACTCCAGATGAAAGAGGTTGCAAAGGTTTTGGTCCCCTCTTTTAAAACAAAAACAAAAAACCCACAGACTTCATCATAACTACAGTTTCCGTAATTTGCTTACGGGATATCTAAAGGCAATTCCACTCACAAAAAAAAAAAAAAAAAAGGAAAGAAAGCCCAACCTTTGAAACTGGAGGTTAATGTTATTTATGCAAGTGGGGACACTCCCTGCAACACTGAAGAGTGAGCGTGTATTTTTCCAGCTTAAGAAAACAATACAGCCACTGCGTGCGAGACAGTGACAGGAATCGCTTGCTGTAGCAAGCGAGTCAGAGAGGTAATGGGTTGTGATGACTGAGGTGCAGCAGTGACATCCCATAAGCTCTGTCTACCCAGGGGAAGCCCCCAGGCTGTGCCACTGTAATGGCACACACTGCTCCATGCTGGCTCCATACCGTAGTTCCTTGATACTGCAGCCTCTGAGGAAAATGACTCACTACTAGTTTATCACAGTTCACTTCCTGCACAACTATTTGTAGGGGACAGAGAAATAATTAACACTGACCAGTCTCTTCTCCTCCCAACTCAAATTCTTTTTATACAGTCACAGAATCACAGAATGGTGGGGTTGGAAGAGATCTCTGGAGATCATCTAGTCCAAACCCCCTGCCAAAGCAGGTTCATCTAGAGCAAGCTGCACAGGAGACTGCATCCAG
>NW_010308729.1:64877-65124 GCF_000700745.2 Antrostomus carolinensis
CCCCCTCTTGGGGCAGCCTGTCCCAGGGCTCTGGCACCCTCACAGTAGAGAAGTTTCTCTTCATGTTTAAGCAGAACCTCCTGTATTCCAGCTTTTGCCTGTTGCCCCTTGTTCTATTTCTGGCCACCACTGAGAAAAGTCTGGCCCCATCCTCTCAACACCCGCCCTTTAGATATTTATAAACATGGATAAGGTCCCCTCTCAGTCTTCTGTAGACTAAATAGACCCAGCTCTCTCAGTCTTTCCT
>NW_010308731.1:0-353 GCF_000700745.2 Antrostomus carolinensis
CCTGGAGAAGAGAAGGCGCCAGGGAGACCTTGTTGTGACCTTTCAATACTTGAAGGGGCCTATAAGAAAGATGGGGACAGACCTTTCAGCAGGGCCTGTAGTGATGGGACAAGGGGTGATGGTTTGAAACTCCAAGAGGGGAGATTCAGACTGGAGAGAAGGAAGAAATTGTTTACGCTGAGGATGGTGAAACCCTGGCACAAGTTGCCCAGAGAGGTGGTAGAAGCCCCATCCCTGGAAACATTCAAGGTCAGGTTGGACAAGGCTCTGAGCAACGTGGTCTAGTGGAAGGTGTCCCTGCTGATGGCAGGGGGGGGGAACTGGGTGATCTTTAAGGTCCCTTCCAACCCCAA
>NW_010308731.1:418-3206 GCF_000700745.2 Antrostomus carolinensis
GTTTAATCAAATGTGCTGTTATCTGATCACTATCATACAGAGTGGAGATGAAGCCAAGGTGCAAGAGGCAGAGGAAGGTTGGCCATGGTCATGGAGCATCCTGACCTGCTCCAGGACCCATTGTCCACTTGCTGTCTGGGTTTATTCTCCTTACAGGCATTGGATGGCTTCTTCTTTGTTGTGAACCGTGAAGGGAGGATCGTCTTCGTGTCTGAGAACGTGACCAGCTACTTGGGTTACAACCAGGAGGAGCTGATGAACACCAGTGTCTACAGCATCCTGCACGTGGGGGACCACGCTGAGTTTGTCAAGAATTTGTTGCCAAAGTCTCTAGGTAAGAAAGCGCTTGAGGTGGGGTTTTTTTATCAGCTGGACAATGAGATGGTTTCTTCTCTGTTGGATTTGATGATCTTGAAGATCTTTTCCAACCAAAACAATTCCATGATTCTGATTCTTCCACCATGCTGCTGCTTTTCCTTCTGTCCCCTTATCCAAGGGGTCCTTGGGAAGTCGAGAGGGATGTGGGCATGGTACAGCTCCTAACAACTCCTCTCCTCCTTTCTCCAACCCTCAGTAAATGGAGTTCCTTGGCCTCAAGAAGCCACCAGGCGTAACAGCCATACCTTCAGCTGCAGGATGCTGATCCGGCCACCCGACGAGCCAGGCACGGAGAACCAGGAGGCTCGTCAGCGCTACGAGGTGATGCAGTGCTTCACCGTCTCCCAGCCCAAGTCCTTCAAGGAGGAAGGAGAAGGTAGGGGAGAACATCCTCTGCTTCCAACCCTGTGTTTGGGCAGGGTAGGCAGGAAGAAGAGTGGGATGGGGATGGAAGTGCAGGCAAGAAGACCGGGATGGGGATGGCAGGACAGGCAAGGAGGACCAGGGTGGAGATAGCAATGCAGGCACGAGGAGGACTAGGATGGGGATGGAAGTGCGGGCAAGGAGGAGGACTGGGATGGGGATGGCAGGGCAGGCAAGGAGGACCAGGATGGAGACAGCAGTGCAGGCAGGAGGAGCAGTAGGATGGGCATGGAAGTGCAGGCAGAACTAGGATGAGGATGGCAGGGCAGGCAGGAGGACCAGGATGGAGACAGCAATGCAGGCAGGAGGAGGAGTGGGATGGGGATGGAAGTGCAGGCAAGAAGACCAGGATGAGGATGGCAGGACAGGCAAGGAGGACCAGGGTGGAAACAGCAATGCAGGTAGGAGGAGGAGTGAGATGGGGGTGGCAGTGCAGGCAGGAAGAAGACCAGGATGAAGATGGCAGGGCAGGCAGGAGGACAAGGATGGAGACAGCAATGCAGGCAGGAGGAGGAGTGGGATGGGGATGGAAGTTCAGGCAGGAGGAAGACTGGGATGGGGATGGCATGGCAGGCAGGAGGACTGGGATGGAGACAGCAATGCAGGCAGGAGGGGCAGTGGGATGGGGATGGATGTTCAGGCAGGAGGAGCAGTGGGATGGAGATGGATGTTCAGGCAGGAAGAGCAGTGGGATGGGGATGGCAGTGCAGGCAGGAGAAGGACCAGCCACCACCCTGCAGGGCTGCCTGGGGGTTACTCCTGGCCAGGCTCAGGGAAGACCCTGGGGCAGATGCCTGAAGTTCACAGCAGCTTCTCGCTCTCCCTTTCACTCCAAGCTGATGCTCTCCAGCCATCCCAGCTTCCCTGACCCTCCAGAGCTGCTCCGGGGCTGTTTGCAGTTCCTGTTCCTGAAGGAAAGAACAATATTTTATCCCCCCCCCAAAGCCCTCTGGCTGCAGCCCCTTCCCAGTGAGGGACGTGGGTTCCCAACACCCCAACTGGTGCCTTCACCGCTGCCAGCCCAAGGTGCTACCCACACATTTTTGGGTTGAATCAGCTGCCTGTGGGCAGATCTCTGCCCAGGAACTCGGGATGGGCAGGGTTCCCTCGGTGCTGTGGGGACTGTTGCGTTCCTGCGAGTGCCCTGACTCTCCTTTCGTTGTCCCAGCTCTTATTTTCCAGCACATCAGCTGGATTCATCCCTTGTGGTTTACACAGGAGATCACGACTGGAAGGAATAAATTATGGTGGTTTATGACCAAATCCTTTGCCTGAAGCTGACAGTCGTTGGCTTTTAGCGCTGACTTTTATTGTACTCTACTGCCAGATCTGAAAAACCTTTGCAATTAATTTCTCCAAGCTCTGGAAACCTCTTTTCTAGCAAATTTGATAGAGTTTAGATAGAACTTCTTTGCTTTGAAGGACCAGAAGATCTTTTGGGGTAACCACTTCCAGGGCAGGACGTGACAGTCAAGCGCAGCGGTGATATTTTAATTCAAATGTTGAATTGTGAGTGGTGATTTTAACGTCTGATTTTCATGGTCCTGGTCCTTTTCTTCTGCTTTGGCAGATTTCCAGTCGTGTCTGATATGCATCGCGAGACGATTACCTCGACCAGCAGCTGTCACCCCTTCTGAATCCTTTGTGAC
Source organism: Antrostomus carolinensis (assembly GCF_000700745.2). Classification (NCBI taxonomy): domain Eukaryota; kingdom Metazoa; phylum Chordata; class Aves; order Caprimulgiformes; family Caprimulgidae; genus Antrostomus; species Antrostomus carolinensis. The sequence goes on from NW_010308731.1 coordinate 2,869, forward strand.
CAAGCAAGACACCACAGGTAACGTCCCACCGATGCTGAGGAGTCCTGGCTCCAGAAGATTTGTTGTCCCCAGTGGGGTCAGAGGCCGGTGGTGCAGTGCAGGACCCCATAGCATGAGCATGGTCCTGTCCTTTGCAAATGGCAACGCTACCTGCTAGGAGCTATGGGGTTGACACCTCAACTTGGAGGCACCTCAACTGAGTTACACCTCAACTGATCCAACGCACCAGACCCATGCCCTGCACGCAGCCCCTCTCTGCTCCACTGGATTTCAGGGGCTGTTGAGGTTGCTGAGGTCAAGGGAGGTTCTCCTTCCCCTCTACTCTGCCCTGGTGAGGC
>NW_010308731.1:3634-10873 GCF_000700745.2 Antrostomus carolinensis
CTGCTTTGTCAGGGGGGTTGGACTGGATGATCTCCTGAGGTCCCTTCCAACCCCACCAGTCTGGGATTCTGTGTTTGATGGGAATGAAACAGTCGTCACCTTTTAGATTTGGGTTTTCTCTCAGACAGATATTGCTTTCTAGCCATTCTGGTGACCTTCTGTCATCACCCTGGACTTCCCTGCAGCCCAAAGATCCTGAGTGAACGTTTTCTCTGCTCGCTGCTCCCTGCCCATGGCTGTAGAACAGCTGGTAAAGCTGCCTGGTGTTTCATGTTCAGGGAGAAAGTTGGCAGCAGGTCCTCCTTGGAGGACTCTTGGATGTGGGCAAGGTCCCACTGGGTGTGAATGTGAATTTGGGGACCTCAACCCTGGAGCAGCAAGAATTCCTTCACACAAAGGTGCTTCTTGTTGGGTTTTGAACCTCCACCTCCTTCTCCTTCTGGAAGACCTCTTGGTGTGCTCCTGCCACCACTGCCTGACGCTTCACTTTCCACATTGACAAACCTCTTTGTGCTGAGGGATTTCTCACGCTGGGCTTGAGTAACGTGGCTTCTCTCTCTTCCACCCAGGTAAAATCATCTCCATTGACACCAGTTCCCTGAGAGCTGCTGGCAGGACGGGTTGGGAGGACTTGGTGAGGAAATGCATCTACGCTTTCTTCCAGCCTCAGGGCAGGGAACCATCCTACGCCAAACAGCTCTTTCAAGAAGGTAACAAGCTCCTCTTCCTCACTGGTGTGCTTCTCCTGCTGAGCAGTGGGAGCTGCAAGGAGAAGCCAGGATATGGTCCTCCTTGCTGGATAAGTGCTTTCTAGAAAAACAAATGCTGCAATAAGAATCACAAAGAGAGAAGGGGAAGGGTTGAGTGATGCTGGAGAAACTCCTCCAGCCGGGACGTTCCCTCTCACCTTTCAGGAAATACAGAATTGAGACAAATAGGAGATAAAGATGATTATTTTCATGTTTTTTTTCATGTGCCATCTGCAAACACCATCCCCATTGTCTAAGCAGAGGCAGCAGAAGCTCTTTCCTGAGCCAGCAAGGCCAGGGAGGGGATTGTTCCCCTCTGCTCTGCCCTTGGGAGGCCCCAGCTGGAGTGTTGTGTCCAGGCCTGGAGCCCCCAGCACAAGAAAGATGTGGAGCTGTTGGAGCAGGTCCAGAGGAGGCCACGAGGATGATGCGAGGGCTGGAGCAGCTCTGCTGTGAGGACAGGCTGAGAGAGTTGGGGCTGTTCAGCCTGGAGAAGAGAAGGCTCCGGGGAGACCTTCTAGTGGCCTCCCAGTACCTGAAGGGAGCTTTAGAAACAGGAGGGAGAGTGACTTTTTTCCATGGGCAGATGGTGACAGGACAAGGAGAAATGGTTTTAAACTGAGAGAGGGGAGATTTAGGTTGGATGTTAGGAGGAAATTTTTCACCCAGAGGATGGTGAGCCAGTGTCCCAGGTTGTCCAGAGAAGCTGTGGCTGCTCCTCCCTGGAAGTGTTCTAGGCCAGGTTGGATGAGGCTTTGAGCAACGTGGTCTAGTGGAAGGTGTCCCTGCTGATGGCAGGGGGCTTGGAACTGGGTGAGCTGTAAGGTTCCTTCCACCAGCTGGGATGAGGCTTTGAGCAACGTGGTCTAGTGGAAGGTGTCCCTGCTGCTGGCAGGGGGGTTGGGACTGGATGAGCTTGAAGGTTCCTTCCAACCCAAACCAGTCTGGGATTCTATGAAGCAGCGTCCTGCTGCACCTTCCCAGCCTGGCTGGGCTTCATCAGAAAAGACAGGTAGATGAGGTGCTCAGAGATCTGGTTCAGTAGTGGACAGGTACAGTTGGACTTGATGATCTCAAAGGTCTTTTCCAACCAAACAATTCTGTGATTCTATGATCAGCTTGTACATTGCACGCTGGTGTTTGAGTGATGGCTCCATCAGAAGCTCTGAGCACTCAAGGATGGTGCTGGATGGATTTAGATCTACCCAATGCAGGACAAGGGTTTGGAGCTGGAGAAGCAGCTGGGGGGGTCTACGTAGACCCTCTTGGGTCTACAGGGTTAGCATGTGGTTTTGTTTGCTGGGAAGGTGGTTGTCCCAGGCAGATTCTCCCTCTCTTCTCTCTCCATCCTCCTCCTGGTGCTTGTAGGGTGTTGTGTGGGTTCTGGCTGGAGTTTCTAAGCAGGGTTCTTGTGTTTCTGGTTGTCTCCTTCAGTGATGACACGTGGCACAGCCTTCAGCCCTTCCTATCGATTCACCCTGAGCGACGGGACGGTGCTTAGTGCCCACACCAAGTGTAAACTCTGCTACCCCTCCAGCCCGGAGATGCAGCCCTTCATCATGGGCATCCACGTCATCGACAGGTATGTCCTCACCCCACCACTCCCAAGCTGTGCCAGCACCTGGGTGGGTGGCCAGGAGTCAAAGTGCTTGTTCCTTACAGTGGAAGGAGGATCCACTGATGGTCTGTGGGGCTGGTTTGGAGATGTGATCCCCATGGGGAAGCTGAAGCTGAAACCCACCGTGGTGGCAGCTCTGTTGGTCTTGATGGATCTTGTTTTGCAAAGAGGTGGCCCCAGGAGTTCAGGTGGAGGTTAATAAACGTGCTTCAGATTTTCTGCCTTGGCTTGGAGAACTTAAAATATTTGGGGAAGGAGGGGCTCTGACAAAGCAGCAGGACAGGGAGAGGTGAGGCTGTGGACCTGGGCTGTGCTGGAGAAATGTGAGGGGGCTGGGGTGGAGGAGAATGTTGTTGGAGCACGGTCCTCCTCCAGCTCTGTGGGAACATAAGACCCAAAGAAAGTGATGCCTCCAGGGTTTAGCTGGTGAGCAGCTGCAGTCCTGAGCAGTGTCACGTTCCTGGGGAGATACTAAAGCTGCTGCTCTCCATCCATGCTACTGAAATGGATCTAGAAGATCCAGATGGAGATGGGAAGGCTAAGACCACCAGAGCTTGTGAGCTGTTCCTCTCCAGGCTTCAGAGGAGCAGGAGCAAAGCCTTTTGTGACGTTTCCTCCCCTTTTCATCTCCTGCAGGGATCACGGCATGCTTTCACCCCAGGAGAACACTAACTCCACCATGTCCCTTCCCCGGGTCAGCCCCTCGCTGAACCCCAACATCTCCCCGGGTCAAGGCATGGCCATCCCACCCTCCATCCCTCCCTCCAACGGCAGCATGTTGGCCACCAACGTGAACCAGCAACCAGGCGCCGGCCTCCACAACAGCAACTCCAGCACCAGCCAAACCAGCTTTGGATGTTCACCTGGAAACCAGATAGGAGCCAACGTTGCCTTAAGCCAGGGACAAGCTGGTCCCCAGAACAGTAACCACACTTTGAACCTCAATAGCTCCCCCATGAATAGTCCAGGGATTACCCCACCACAGTTCATGTCTCCAAGGCATCGAGTCAGCCCAGGGCTTGTGCCCAGACCCAGAGTGCCCAGCAATCCCTTCTCACCCACCATGCCCACCATGCACTCCCCCGTGGGCATGGCCAACAGTGGGAGTGGGAGTGGTGGTGGCACCGGTGGCACCAGATCATTTCCCAATGCACCCATAAACTCAATGCAGGGGCTGAGTGAAGGTCCCAACACACCAGTGGGTTACTCCACACCATCTCCTGTGGTGAGACAACTCAACTCCCAGAGCTCACCCGGCCGCCTCGCCATGCAACCCATGAAAGCAGAGTCCAAGGACAGCAAGGAGATCGCCTCCATCCTGAGCGAGATGATCCAGTCGGATGGTGGTTCAGGTGACCCCAAACCTCTGGACTCAGGCATGCTGCAGCACGCCAGCGACCGCCTCTCAGAAGGGGACAACAAGTGTTCCCAAGCCACCAGCCACAAGCTGGTCCAGCTCTTGGCCACCACGGCTGAGCAGCAGCTTCGACACGCCGACGCGGACACGAGCTGCAAAGATTCGTTAGTCTGCGCGGGCACCGCTGGCACCTTGACCTCTGGCAACCCTCCCAGCAGCTCCTGCCCTTCCTCCCACAGCTCGTTGACCGAGAGGCACAAGATTTTACATCGACTCCTTCAGGAGGGAAGCCCTTCTGATATTACCACCTTGGCCATGGAGCATGAGAAGAAGGAGAACACCTCAAACCCTACCACCACCCCCACGGCTCAGAGTCAGCTACCAGGAACTCCAGATATCAAACTGGAGCCAGATGCCTTGAAGAAAAAAGATGTCAAGGATCACCAGCTCCTACGTTATCTGCTGGACAAGGATGAGAAGGAACTTGCTGCAGCCCCGGCACTGAGCTTGGATGATGTGAAGGTGAAGGTGGAGAAGACGGAGCAGATGGAGCCCTGTAACACGGCCCCGGTGCCGCTCACCAAACCTCCTGCCACGGAGGAGGTCAAGCTGGAGACACAAGGCCAGGTGAGTTGACCCATCTGCGTCCGTGCTGGTGGGATGCTCTTGATAAGTTGTGGTTTTGGGGTAGTTTCCCCTAAAACTGCTGGTAAGCTCCTTCTGCAGCAAAGTGGTGGGGCTGGGGGAAGCATGGGGAGATGTTCTGTGGTTGCTGCAACCTTCTGTGCTGGTGCCACCTTCTCCAGCACTGGTGCTACCTTCTCCAGTGGTGGTTCCACCTTCTGAAGTGCTCATGCCACCTTCCTCCAGTGCTGGTGCCACCTCCTCCAGTGCTGGTGCCACCTCCTCCAGTGCTGGTACCACCTTCTCCAGTGCTGGTGCCACCTTCTCCAGCACTGATGCTACCTTCTCCAGTGGTGGTTCCACCTTCTGAAGTGCTCATACCACTTTCCTCCAGTGCTGGTGCCACCTCCTCCAGTGCTGGTGCCACCTTCTCCAGTGCTGGTACCATATTCTTCAGCGTTGGTTCCATCTCTTCCAGCACTGGTACCACCTTCTTCAGTACTGGTCCCATATTCTCCAGAACTGGTGCCATATTCTCCAGCACTGGTGTCACCTTCTCCAGTGCTGGTACCACCTTCTCCAGCACTGATGCTACCTTCTCCAGTGGTGGTTCCACCTTCTCCAGTGCTGGTGCCATCTTCTCCAGCACTGATGCTACCTTCTCCAGTGGTGGTTCCACCTTCTCCAGTGCTGGTGCCATCTTCTCCAGCACTGATGCTACCTTCTCCAGTGCTGGTGCCACATTCTCCAGTGCTGGTGCCACCTTCTCCAGTGCTGGTGCCATATTCTTCAGCGTTGGTGCCATCTCTTCCAGCACTGGTGCCACCTTCTTCAGTGCTGGTGCCATATTCCCAGCACTGGTCCCATATTCTCCAGCACTGGTGCCACCTTCTCCAGCCCTAGTGCTGTCCCCTTTTTGTCCAGATGCTTCCTGTTTTAGCAGCTCAGATCTTCAAGGCAGTGGTGGGAAGGGAGAAACTTTACCAAGGTGTATAAAAACGAGCCAGAAACGCAGCACATGGCTGCAGGTGGTGGGTTGGAGTGAGGAGAAGACCACGTGCGTGTTGCCATGCCAAAAAAAAAAAGGTTCTTCATTCTGCATCTCTGGGCACGTTCAGAGCTCGTGTCCCAGGGAATTTTCAATCCCTTGTCCTCTTGTTAGCTGAGGTGAGCAATTTTAGGGGCTTTTTAGTGACTCTACAAGTATTATGAGATGGAGTTATCTGGTGACAGATCTCTGCAGTAGAGATTTGGGTCTATAAATATTCATCACACGCCGCTAGGAATAGATTTGAGGGGTTTTTTTTTTGAAAGCCAGAGGAGATGGGCACATGGATAAGGGCTGTTTCATCCTTTTTAAGCCAAGAGAAGAGAGTGGTTGACATGAGGAGAAGGGTTGATCGCCGGCTTACCCACTGCTGCCGGCTTTTGGAGATATGGGATGAATAACAGAATGTTTGGAGAACCTCAAGTGACAATTAAGAGGTTTCTTGATCAGGTTAAGGGCTCAGTTGGCTTGGGAGTCATGGTCAGTTATTCTATAGGCAACTGGGAATCCAACTCCTTCTCTCTTCCTATAATGTACCTTCCTGGTGTCATCAGCTTGCTGGAAGGTCCAACCTCCCCCATCATCTCCCATTTGAGATCCATCATCAAGATTAACATGCTTCCAGATGAGGAAGACCCAAGTCAAGACATGCGTATTTTGGGAGGCATGTTGGAGCTTGCAGGTTGGGTGGTTGGCCCCATGATTGGAAGTCTTCAAGGTCAGGTTGGATGGAGCTTTCAGCAACCTGCTGTAGAGTTGGGTACCCACCACGATGCTCCAGGAACAGCATCCTGCTGGGAGATACACGGGGTCTTGTAAGGAGTCACCTCAACCTGCTTTCAGGAAGCTGGGAGCGTGTCGGGGAGCACGATTGTAGCCAAAATTACTCCAAATGTTGGGGTGTGAGAAGAGCTTTGCTTGATCTCCCAACCATCCACGTGCAGGATTCACTCGCCGGCCGGGGATGCAGGCAGGCTCTTTGCTGACCATCAGTGATGGTTCCAGGTACTCCATCCTTTGGGAAGAGCAGAAAGCTCTCTTAATTAAACAAGCCTGTGCTGGTTAATTGTGTGCTGGCTTGGAGGACTCCAGCCTGGATGTGTTTATAAACCTTCTCCTGCACTGTTGGAAGCAACTCAGCATTTTTAGGCTCTTTTATGGCTTTTCAGTTCCAAGTTTCCCTCCCCGGGCAGCTGGAGAGTGTCAAGATGATCCGTTGGATCGTAAGGAGCACATCCAAAGAGTTAATCAAAGAGGCTGGAGAGGGTTTGCAGAGTCTTCAAATGATTTTCTTTTTTTTTTCTGAAGAGTGAAATGACCCTTCACTGCTCAGCAGCTGAAGACAGTTTCATTTTCACATGTTTTCATAGAATCATAGAATGGTTTGGGTGGGAAGGGACCTTCAAGCTCATCCAGTTCCAACCCCCCTGCCAGCAGCAGGGACACCTTCCACGCTCAAAGCCTCATCCAGCCTGGCCTTCAACACTTCCACGGAGGGGGCATCCACACCCTACAATTAATGGTGCTCCTAATTGATATTTTGATTCTTCAAATAATCACACATGAAAACAGAAGTCTAACAAGTGTGAGATGGTATTTGAAATGGCAGCTCCTCCTCCCTGTGCTGCACCAGGGCAACCTCTGACAGAAAACCGGGGAGACCTTCTAGCGGCCTCCCAGTACCTGAAGGGGCTACAAGAAAGCTGGGGAAGGACTTTTCCTAAGGGCAGTTAATGACAAAACAAGGGGAAATGGGTTTAAGCTGAAAGAGGGGAGGTTTAGATGAGATATTAGGAAGAAGTTCTTCACTGTGAGGGTGGTGAGACACTGGAACAGGTTGCCC
>NW_010308731.1:10961-14334 GCF_000700745.2 Antrostomus carolinensis
CCCTGCTGCTGGCAGGGGGGGTGGAACTGGATGATCTTTAAGGTCTAGGATTCTATGATTCTGAGGCATGAGCTGAACTTGAAGGTGAACTTCTCTAAGTGAAGAAGAAACTTTCCTTCAGGTCTGATTGTCTTCTGTCTGCCCTTGAGCATGATGCTGGGGAGCAGGCAGTGCTCCACCACGCGTGGATGGTGAGTCCAAAGAGAAGTCAGGGATACTCCATCATTGGAAGTCTTCAAGGTCAGGTTGGACAGGGCTTTGAGCAACCTAATCTAGTAGAAGATATCCCTGCCCACAGTAAGGAGTTGGATTGGATGGTCTTCAAATGCCCCTTCCAACCCAAACCATTCTGTGATTCCATGAAAAACAAAGTTTTACCTTCTTTTTTCATTCACTTTTTGGTTTCTGAATCGATATTTCAGCTTGTTTTCACAAGCAGGGTAGAATTCTGTTCTGGAAGAGAAGGAAAAAGAGGAGTGATGACAGAGAGCTGGAGATCCTGATGGAAATAGCTGCCTCCAGCAACCAGGGCTCCATAGAAAATTCAAACGATCTGAAGTTTGCAATAAAATTGTGGGATTATTTCATTCATGCAAGAATTTTGTTGCCCAAGTGGTTTGGGAGGAGAAGTTCCTCTGCTCCACGAGAAGGTCCAGCCAGGGATGAAGGTTTGCTGGGTGGGTACCACATGGAAGCATCTCTGTCCTCCTCACCAGGCTGATTCCATGTATGGGCTGTCCCATGAGCTGGATGGGTGAGGGGTGAAGGGCAGAGATGAGATCTTGTCCCTTGGTTCTGGTTTTGGTTGGTTCTGGTTTTGGAACCTTGTTTCTGCTGGGAGCCAGAGGTTTGGGGAAGAAAAAGCTGTGCAGAAATATTCAGCCACCCAATGTGTCCATCCCTTGCACCATGAGTTTTCTCATCCATTTGGGGACAGAAATAGGTTGTGAAGATCTGAGCCTTCTCCTAGCAAGACTGGATGACTTGAGCTGCTCCAGCCTTCCAGCACCGTGTGTTTTCTAGACATGGAGGAGAAATAAAATACCTATTAAAGTGGACACAGCATCCTGCTCCCACCACGTGGCCTTCATTCCCATCTCTCCATCCTCCAACTTCTTCACAAGCCCAACGAGCAACACAAGAACTTCACTGCTCCTGTTTTATCTCCACTTAACATCCGTTTTGGATGCTCAAAGCTGCCCTTGTGCCCTTCCCTTCCTTCCAAAATGACCTCCCTGCAGGAGAAGGTAGACTTGAGGAGATGAGACTTGAATTTGCTGCATTTAATTCTCTCTGTGGCATGGGCTTTAGGAGGATATTCTGCTTCTCAGAGGTCTGGGGTGAGGATTTGATGGAAGGGGTGTGGGGGGAAAGAAAAAAAGTGGTTAAGCATTGGAAGGGGTTGCCCAGGGAGGTGGTGGAGTCACCTTCCCTGGTGGGATTTAACAGATGAGCAGATGAGGTGCTCAGGGACATGGGTTAGAGGTGGGATTGGCAGTGTTGGGTTTGTGGTTGGACTCCATGATCTTAAAGGTCTTTTCCAACCACCACAATTCTGTGATTATAAATTGTGCTGTTGATGGCTGCTGCTCATGGTGGACTTTTCATCATCAGCGTTGTCTAAACATCATTTAATTCACAAAATCATAGAATAGAATCATGGAATGGTTTGGGTTGGAAGGGACCTTCAAGCTCATCCAGTCCCAACCCCCCTGCCAGCAGCAGGGACACCTTCCACTAGACCAGGTTGCTCAAAGCCTCATCCAACCTGGCCGAGAACACTTCCAGGGAGGAGCAGCCACAGCTTCTCTGGCCAACCTCGGGCAAAAATGTCACTGTAAGGGAAAAATGAGCACATGTCCTGTCAGATATATGAAAAATACCAACTCATCCACCCAGGAGATTGGAGGAAAAAGAGGAACAAAGAGCAGTGAAGGTCAGGAAGGAAATCTCTGCCGTGGTGGGGAGCGTGAGCATGAGCAGGGTCTCTCGAGGTCTTGGATGCAGGACTGAGCTCCTGGTTTTGATGGAGCTGCCGTTGTTGGAGAGTCCATCCCAAGGTGGGATGTGCAGTGTCCTGGTTTTCAGGTGGGACAGAGACACCTCGGGCTTTGTCCTCATCATGCACCAAGCTGTGCATTGTGGAGGTGAAACTGGAAGCAGCTACAGTGGTGACTGGGATTGCCACTGGTGTGGAGGATTTCATCCGAGAGATGAAATATTCCAGGTAGGATTTAGGGAGAGAAGTCCCATGATTTCTTCTGGCAAGGGACAAAGCTGTCACCTTGGTGAGAGGTCTTCAGTGCACCAAGGACCAAGTGACAGGACAAGAGGAAATGGGCTCCAGTTGTGGCCAGGGCAGTTGAGATTGGATGTGAGGAAGAATTTCTTTGCTGCAAGGGTTCTGAGGCATTGGAAGGGGTTGCCCAGGGCAGTGGTGGAGTCCCCATCCCTGGAGGGATTGAAGAGTCGTGTAGACACAGTGCTGAGGGACATGGGTTAGTCATAGGGGACTGGTCAGTGTTGGGTTCATGGTTGGACTCCATGATCTTGAAGGGCTTTTCCCATCCAGGCCATTCTGGGATGTTTTCAGGACCGGAGCATCACTCCCTCTATCAAATACAAAGGTTTTCCCTGGTGTTATCAAGTTATCTATTAATTACCCCGTGTTAATGACCAGCCTTTCCCTAACGCCGAGGGGAAGCTCTTTTGGAAGCCGGATGCATCTGTAGATTTGACAACAGTTGGTTTTTCTTTGAGATTTTTTTTCTTTTTACCCAAAGCTCATTAATCTCAACTCCTTTAATCCCAACTTGCTGCTGCTGCTCCTGGAGCCACTGGCACAAATCCCTTTCCCAGGAACTGTCCCATTTATTTGAGTCCCCAGGTTAAACATCTCCTCTTCCACTCTTCACCCTGATGAAGGCTGGAAAATCATAGAATCCCAGACTGGTTTGGGTTGGAAGGGACCTTCAAGCTCATCCAGTCCCAACCCCCCTGCCAGCAGCAGGGACACCTTCCACTAGACCACGTTGCTCAAAGCCTCATCCAACCTGGGGAGGGGCCATCCACAACTTCCTTGGGCAACCTGTTCCAGTGTCTCACCACCCTCACAGTGAAGAACTTCTTCCTAATATCTCATCTAAACCTCCCCTCTTTCAGCTTAAACCCATTTCCCCTTGTTTTGTCATTAATTGCCCTTAGGAAAAGTCCTTCCCCAGCTTTCTTGTAGCCCCTTCAGGTATTCACCAAAAGCTGAATGCTGTTTTACTGCCCCATCGAGGGGAATTTCATGCCCGAGGCCAACGTTGGTTTTTTGGCCACTTGTTCCAAAAAATCACTTCTGGTTCTTAGACAAGATAATAATAATAAT
>NW_010308732.1:0-25396 GCF_000700745.2 Antrostomus carolinensis
AGGAGAAGGAGAAGGAGAAGGAGAAGGAGACACTTTGCAGAGCCCACCAGCTGCTCCCCAGCCATGCACCTCGCCTGGGCCAGCAGCCCCTTACAGCCACCTCCTTTCCAGCGCTCCCACTGAATTTCGCTGTCACAGCCATCTTGTTTCATGTCATCTCATACCAGATAAAGTAGGTTAGGAATCAAAAGGATTTCTGAGGAAAGCAATGCAAATTATTTTCTAAAGCAAGCTATCACTCCTGCCCTTCTCACTCCCGAGAGAAGAAACAAGTCAATGTTGCTTTTGGTTTGCGTGTAAAAACTCACATCTCCAATCAGGGAGCGCCTATAAAATGCATTGCTTAATGTCAAGTGGCAAACCAGCTCCTCGCTCAGGATGCTGCACAGGGACTGGTGGTACAGGGCCTCTTGCACAGGGAGGACAGAGTTTGCTGTCACATGTGGTGCATCCCTTCGAGCAGGCATTTTCAGCAGATGTGGGCAATGTATGTCCCTTTGGCTCTTGGTGCCCAACTCCCTAGCTACAGCTGAGTCTGAGTTTTACCATATAGTATTTCTAATGCTGCTACTGATTATAATGACAACTAGTTGAACCCTAAAAATGGACCCTGCCTGCAGCCCCAAAATTACTTTGAAATCCTTCTGCCTTCTACTTTTTCCCCTCTAGAGGTTCTCTGATCCCCCTCTGCCACTTGAGAGGATCATGGTAGATCTTCCCATGCAAGAACCGAAGGAATCAGACAACAAGCATGGTGTGAGGCTAGATACATACTCTTTATTAACAGATGCTGCTTCTTCCTGAGCCCCTGCAGGTATGGTTTCCTCATTCTCTCATATCATTTTAATCTTGCTGCCAAATTATTTAACTGAACATAACTTAATTGCATTTACAATCTGATATGGCTTTAGGATGTACCTATCCCTGTTCTAACAGTACTTTCTTCATTAGTTTTGTCAGTGTGAACTTCTGGTAACCCAATACTAACTTGCTGGTGTTATATTAAAGTATTTGAAAATCCCTTCTCTCATTTATAACTTACTTATTGCTCCTTCACACTGCTCACCACAATTAAGGCATGACTATCCCCTCTTTGGGGTATATAAAACTTCAGTGAAGAAGCCCTCTGCAGCTGTAACACCTCAGGTCCTTCCCCTGCCTATGTAAGCTGCAGGAATACAATCATCAGCATCAAGACTAGAAATGAATGGTAGAAAAGCTGCTTTCAACTTGAGAACAACTCCCTGGGTCACAGAGCCTGAACCAGTGATATCGGTTGTTTCACAAACATCTAGTGCAGTTCTGTTGTGCAGAAATGGGCTTGGTAGAAGAAAATAGTTTACTGTTTGTGTTGCACTGTTGTTCATCCAGTTTCCAGTTATTGCTTATGACTTGTTTAGTCTATAAACATTTGCTTGTAACTAAATACATTATGACATGTTGTCAGACTCTCTGGGGTGATGAATTGTGTTTGGTGTATACCCAGAAAAAGCTATGTTTCCTTCCAGCCCTCTTCAGTTCCTTATCCTTAAGGACACTAACCTGATGCCTGATGTCTCCTTGCCTTGGCCTCCTGCAAAGCCTGTTAGAGAAGTGTTGTGTTTTTCTAATTTTTCAGTTTTCCACCTGTATTTTATGAAGTGCTTGGAACTGTTAATACCAAGGGTAGAAGTTCTCAGAAAATATGGCATCAAAGTAATTGTAAAGAACTTTCAGATCCATCTATGAAAACTTTTGTCAAAGATGTGTCACTTTACTGTTGGAAAACTAGACCCTGATTACCTAGCAGACAACTGGTTAGGCTAGGAGGGAAAAGCAAAAACACATTCCTTTTTCCTGGAATTAGTCTACTATTTATATATTCAATTTGTGTCTGAGGCTGCCCAGGGCCCATCTTCAATGGGAAGAGTAGAGTGTGTCCTGCCTAGATGAGATGGTACTTTGAGTATACTAGTGGAAAATGGGGTACAAAGGTCTGAATTCCCTCAGTCTGAAAAGGCTCCTGAAGCTATGTCTCCTGATACTCACAGTGGCAGAGAGTGAAGTTTTGTTCAGCTGTTTTGGTTACTTTTTTGTTAGTGAGACAGTTGTCTATATCTGCATGGAGCAAAAGCACGTTCATGGCCGGTAAAGCTTCATGGAGATTCCCACACACAGAGAGGGCTTCAGAGAGATGCTCCTTCCTGCATGCTGAGCTGAGATGGGTATTTCTTCCCTTATCATGGTGGTTAGTGGAGATCCCTCTCTTTAGGACCTACAATTCTTCATATGTTGAATAAGGAAAGTTTCCCCTTTTACGTTAAGATTTCTTCCTCCCAGACTTCAGCTTAAGTATTAAGCATCTAGTTTTTTGATGTATCGTTTAGTGTTCCAGCTAACAGACTATTATGTAGTGCAACAGCATAAATTTGTATTCTTCTGGTACCATGTCTCGATCTCATTTATGGAAGTTTCTGTCAGAGACTGATATGTATGAAGAGGTAATACTTTATTGGAGTACAGCTGATGAATTTAGATTCATATAGAAAGTTTTTAAAATTAGTTCTAAATAAATCTGCTTTTAGGATGATGTTCAAGGTGCTCATCAAAGGAAAAAATGCCAGTCCATTCACATTCCTTCCTACAGGAAGATAGGCTTGTGAAATGGGAAGACATTAGGACAGTCGGAGACCATTAAACCCACCTTCATTAACTAGCAAGGTAGTTAAAGCACAAAAAGAAGGAGCAGGAATTAGACCTGATTCAAATCCCCACCTGCTGTTACCTTGGTTCTCTTTTGTGGGATGAGTTGAAGGAAGGGTTCAAATGGTCCCCCTGATGCACATAATCCCATTTTTTCAAACTCTGCCATGGGAAAGTGCAAAATCTCACCCACACCAAAACAAGCTATATCTACAGGGAAACTGGCACTGTTGAGCAAGGAAGCTTGGCAGACCACTGGGCCTTGAATAAGCTGCTTGCACCTCTGGACAGATTTCATACATTGCAGCAGTGAACAATGCAGTGTGAGCAACTATGATGGTGGATACAGATGCTGACAAAATAAATTCATAGAAAGGAGTCTCACTGTGGTTAATGTGGTGTTCTAAATCATACCTAGTCCCTGAAATGGTAGGAAATATGAACAAGCATTGATGAATTAAATATGTGCTATTAATATGATACACAATGCATGAAAGCTTTTTAATGCTCATTGGTTGTTTTTAGTTAAGAAACTACAGAAGCACTAGACTACCACACAGCTCTAACCCAATGGGCCGAGTGTGACTGTTAAGAAGAGCTAGATCCTTCTTGAGTTCACAAGTCATGAAGGGAAAGTGTTTGGTAATGCAGTTCATACAGGTACAGTTCTGCACAGTCTTCACTAATCCTAGATGATAATAGTTCTTTATGAGTTCTAATGTACCCTCCTATATTTTCTTAGGAATACAGTATAAAATTATCCACAAGAGAACCAATGAGTAGCATCAGAGCTTGTTGTTGTGAACCCACTTGATTATATCTGAGATATGCGACCATATTTTTAGAAAAAACAATCAGCAGAGCTCTTACAAGTGTATTGAAAGCATCTCTGTAACTAATCTGCCAGTTATTTTGCTTATTAAAATTACAAAAATGCAATGCAATTAATTTGCTGGATTTACTGTCAAAGAAACTGTCTGGAGTAATGCTTAAGTTGTTTCATGTAACAGTACAGGAATAGTCTGAAACCCTTAACTTCTAGCCGTCAGCCTATTAGATTATGTAAATTGATTCCTTGATTACCACTGTGTCTACTTAGGCTGAACTCTCTTTGTCTTTAGAAAGGCTGAGAAAAAAATCACTTTTCCTACCTCATCCCCTAGAGAATTAGACATTTCTGAAGTAGAAACAACCTGAGATCCTTTTTGTCTTGCCTAGCAGCTAGCTTCTCCGATGCAACAGTGTTAAATATTTGTTCCCATTAGCAAAAAAAAGAACTTGGCTGCAACCATAGTGCTGGCAAATCAAGCTTTCTTTAAGGCAGAGAGGCTTATTTGCCAGTTCCTGCAAGTAAATCTAGTAAGATAATGGTCACACACTACCTGCTGCTAGACAGAAGGTGTGCAGTCTGGGACAGTAGTGGAGCTACTGGATCTCCCAGAGCATGCTGACACAGCTAGCAAATCTCCCACAATCTCTTTGACCCTGTAGGGTAAGTGGTGAGACACATTCGGCTAGTGCTTGCAAGTGCTTAGCTAAAATTAAATCCAGACTAGCCCAGGACAACATATTGGCTCATTCTTGGGTGAGCATGGCTCTCCATAACCAAACAACATATGGAGTTTGTTGGTGCCACAAAAGCATTGTCTAATATGATCTAATCTAGCTGCATAGCATCTTCTGCTCTGTGAAGCAGAAAATATTAGTGACTGCTTTCTCAACTGGTAGTGCAAATTACTCATGTGTTTCCTGAACATTTGCTAGTACAGAACCTGGTTACAGTAGTTTTGGTAGAGAGGCTGTTTAAAAAAAACCTTTCTGTCTGGTAATCAATGATGTAGCATGTTCTAGGATCAAAGTGGACGAGACTTAACTCAGTACCCTCACTGGAACATGATGAAACTGCTGTTCAGTGCTCTTTGGAAGTTGTGTCTATCATGTCCCAGAGTTACTAGAATGAGTAAAAAGACCGTGAAATAAGTCTTATCCAGAGGGGACCCGTACCTGTAATAAACACCTGGGCTTGTGTGGAATCTATATTAAAATGTCTACATTCACAATCAATCTGAATAAGTCAGAAGTGATGGCCTTTGGATTCACGTCTACTTATACAGAATTTTTGGAAGATCCCACACCTTGTAGTGAACACGACAAAAATCAGTGTGCTAAATATATCAGTACTTTAGGTTAGAAGAACATTATTTTAAAGTTTTATAATTAACACCATCCTGATTAGTTTCTACCTGTACTCATATTTCTATTACTAAGAGAAATGCAAGATTATTAGCATTGCATATTAAAAGAACCATTTAATTTTAAAAAATCATTTAGCTTCATATCTTGGACATAAATGAAGTTCAGTTCTGCAAACATGCGCACCAGGACAGTTCCAGGAGCTGAGGTTAAAGGTCTACTTTACATGTAAGGAGAGCTAAGGACTTTAGTCACTTGAAGGGTCAATGATGTCACCAAGTTGAAGTCTGAAAATAGAATATTGCTTGAATGACCCAAATAATCTTTGGAAACACCTACTGAATGCTCTGGCGTAACAACAACCAAGAGCTGATACCAACTACATAATTTAGTCATCATACTGAAATGGCAACTTTTCTGTTAATTCTGGGAGAGTGTCAAGTGCAAATAGCATGCTTCAATCTCAGATTTCTCTTTTGTGAACTTCAGGCAAGTTGATCTATCTCCTGCCACACCTTTTGCTTTTATCTTCAGATTTGATTGTTTTGTTAAAAGGAACACCTCTGAAAAGGAGAAGCCGTGTTGCACATTGAGAGAAATCATTAATTCTGATTCTTTAACTAAATCTGTTTGTTATTTGTATTACAGCTATTCAAAGTCACAATTATTTAAATCTCTGTGGGTTTAGGTTATTGGCTGGATGGCCAAATTCTCAATCTACTTTCAGGAAAGAGGATGGTCTGTGCTTGGGCAACCTGGGCTAAGTTAATACTTAACACACCTTCTGCAGAAAGTATGTCCCTCACACTTTGAAACTTGCTTAGTTTCTGCTGCATGTCAAGCTGCACTAGTAATGAGCACCTTTGGAGAGAATAAAATATATGAGATGATCTCTCTTCTGCTTTTCTTTCCCCTTACCCACCAAGCAGACAGATAAAATCTTTCTTTTTTGAAAAAAAAAAAAAAAAAAAAAGCAGTTGATGATCTTGAGATGTGTCTGTCTGTGACCTTCTCTGACCTGCTTTAGGGTGGGAATAAGAGGGACAGAACTACCAAGAGCGCAGTTGGTTGGAGAAGAAAGTGCCTCTCTTTCTCTTAACTTAGGGCTTGTTAATGCTATGAAGATTAATGAAAAAGCAGGCACTGAATCCAAATAGCCACTTTAGTGGGACTGCTGAAAACTGAGCTAAGTCCTCTGTCATTCAATTTTGTGAAAAGGCAAAACAGAAGAGGGTCATTGTTCTATTTATTCCTCTCTGTGTATATTAGTAACTCTTCATGCTATAAAGTTGCTTGTGCTCACTTCCTACTCCAAACTCAAGCCCTTGCACTTTGGGAGCCTTTGTCTTCACTGCCTCTCCTGAGGCCCAGCTATTCAGATCTCCTTCTCAAGCACTGGGTCATTTTTTTCTCCCTCTACCAGGGGAACCTACTTTGGTGAATATTTAATGGTTAAGTAGGGCAAGGAAAAGCTCACGAATATTCTTTTTCTTCCTTAACAGGATGGTAAAATTAAGCCTTTTTCTAATTTGTTATAAAATTTCCTTTAAAATCAAATAGCATTATTCATTTTCCTGACTCATATGATATTCTTTCAGTATAAGTGAGGAAGCAGCAACTTCCCTTCTCAGGAAAACGTGAAAATCAGGTTAGCTTTCCGGGGTGATGAGAGTAAAAGGAAGGTCCCAGACTTGCCCAGCTCAGTAAGGCATAAAGCAGGTATGTAGTGGATGGTTGTGTTTACAGCTATAGGGACCAAGCAAATTGCCCATCCCTTTTTCTGTTCCCTGAAAGAGCTATTCCTAAAGCACAAGGAAGACTTTTCTTACTCCTTACATTTTATAATGCAACAATTTTCAGGGATTATCTAGGGATTTATATCAAAGTAGTGTTTAGTTTCTGGAATCTGGAAGAGGTGAGCTATTTGCATGTTTAACATTCTTACTGGAAGTTCTGTGTTGTGATACTGCTGCAATGAACAAGTGTATATAAAAGATTGCCATTATCACAAATTAAACTCCAAACTCAATCCCTAGGAGCATCTGAACTTTTTAAGTAATCCAGTTTTCAATACACTGAAATAAATGTCACTGTAAATCACCTATTTCTGCATGTCCCAATCTCAGAGTAGTAGCATGCACCTGTAATCCAGAAGGTGGTGTTGGCTTGGATCTTCAACTTCAGTTGTGGTAATTAAAGGCAGACAATTTTATTTCAGTCATAAGGCTGTAATTTGCTGAGTTGCAGTAAGGGTAATTCAGCAGCTGTTCTGTGGCCAACAAGAGAGCAATCTGTACTTGGACTATGTCCTTGTGGCTGGAGCCTATGGCAAATACAGGGTTTAACTCTCTAACTTGATTAAGGCCAGCTGAATCATTTTGTATTTTCTGGCTGCTGCGGCTTGGCTGATATGCAGAATGGGATTGTCCTGAGTAAACATGGATGTCTAGAAAATGGGTATCTATATCAAAGCAAGTCAGCTTGGGTTCCCCTTTGTACTAAACAGAGGTCCAATGAGAGATTACAGAGTATAAATGCTCTCATTTTAAGGTACTTGCCTATGTTAGAAGAATAATTTTGTAAACTGTATTAATATCTCATAAAAATGAGCAAGACTGCCCTTACATGAAGCTCTGTATCTTTGTGTTAAAACTTAAGTAACATGATGTCTACATGATGGCAACGATGTTGAGAGTAGGATGCATTCAAGGCTTTTATCTATTTGCATTAACTGAACTTCAGCAGTTGAGTGATTATAAAATTATGGTTAACCCTGTCTCTAGTAATTAGTCCTTTTCTCATGAATTAGAATTTAGATGATTTGTAGGCCATCAAGTGTAATTTTCCAACCATACCTTGAAGCACTGGTCAGCACTCAATCTCTGTGTCTAAGACAGAAAGCTATGCATCATTTCTTTGATCTTCAAAGTCATCTTAGTCTTTGTAGTTGTAGGCCCAGATGACATCTTGGCCCTAAGTAACTGCTGATTTATATTCCTGTTATCACTGGGGAGCTAATAAAGTACAGTAGGTGAAATAAATCTCAGCAATGTAATCATTAAATTAACAATTTGACTTTCTCTCTTCCTTAAAAAAAACAAAACCAAAAACAAACCCCAACTATGTTGCAAAGGCTGTAAATCCCAATTTTAATAATTTTATATAATTTTCTGAAAGAAGAAATATCCATACATAGAAGAATGTTGTTTTAAAAATTCTCCTGCCTTCATTTCATTTCTTAACAAAAGCTGGTAATGTTCTTCTGTTGAGTTGAAAAATAGCCTTGAAATTGGCAAAAAATACACTGCCAATTCCTTTGTTGAGAGCAGGAGATTTAATATTTGGAATTTTTTTTCTTAGATACCCAAGTCTTTCCAAGAAATCTATAGAGTTCTTATATGACCAGTACAGGTTATACTGGATCTGGCTGGGATTGACTTAATTTTTGCAGCAACCTGTATGGTGCTTCATTGCTGGCTGGTGTGAACCCACCAGGGACCAACACATGTAAATTTGACTGGATGACTGCATACTTGAAAATGCAAAGTTTAGCATTTTAGTACATGAAGTTGAAGTACATTTAGTACATGGGTTGAATTTTACAGACAGCAAACAACAAAATGCTATAAAAAATGTGAACTCACTTGATAGTAATTTACCTTCCCTGCCTGATAGGCAGATCTCTGCAAAATGAATTTCAGTTTCTTTGTTAGGTTTCATCCACCAAGCTTAACTGATTTAATGAGATATCTATTGGATTATGTTAACAAACTAAAAAGAGTAGAGTAGTTGTTTCACCCAGCTTCAAGACTTGAAATTCAGATTTTCTTTCTTCAAATAACTAGCTGTGACTTCGTGTTGTGCTCCTTGTCCCTTTACAGCAAGAAGTATTAATATGGTGCTTGCCTGGGATGATAACAAAGCTTCTGTCTTAGCACCTGGCTTTCTTCTGGCAGGAACTAAATTCAGGTAGCAGAATCTTTTTTTTCTCATGTCCTAAATTATTTCTATACGTATAATCCTAATCTTTAATTATCTTATTTCACACACTGGAATCAGAAAAGATGCTAAGTGTTTTCTTAAATTAATTTCCTGTAAAATGTGTTTTAAGTGCCATTCAGTCCTTTTCAGCCTTGGTTGACATTTGGGGATTTTTTTTTAAATTATTATTATTTCAAAAGTCCTTTCTCCTTGATTTCCACTATTAATATTCATGAAGAAAAAATAAAACAAGATAAGAAATTTCTGTCAGCAGTCTGAGGCACCTCCTTATCTTCAGTCACACTTCCAGATGCAATGGGATCACAGTGTGAAACAAGAAAAGGAAGGAAAAAGGAACAAAGCACCACTTGCTTCCCAGGGTGTTGCCACCAGCTTTCATTCTGAAAATTTGTCATTTATCACACGCACTTGGTCCATCTTTCCCGTTGTGATTTTCCAATTTAAAACGTTTCTCTACACAGCTGTTTCAACTTTAGCTCATCCGATTCACTGAATTCAGAAAATTTCTTTAGTTATTGCTAGTGTGCTGAGAAGAAATGCTAAGTGCAGTCAGCAGCTTTCCACAGACCTTTGTGAAAGATGAGGAGACTTAGCCACCAAAAGATACGTATAGACTGCTACAAAGGCATCCAGCTTCAAGAGATCAATCAGTAGTTCAGGCTATCTACAGTCCAGTGCTGTTGGACCCTGGTTCTCTGCATAGGCTAAGAGCACGGTGCATGTATCCTGACATCTGAGCCGTGTACCTGTACTAGCATTTTAAATATGACACATCACCTGTGCAGTTTTGGGAAGGTGCTGCAGTATTTGAGAAACCTGGTGCCCAATAGGTGGCCAAGGCCAACATCCTAGCCCTCAGGCTAGGCCCTGTCGGCTGTACAAGCAGAGTGCAAGCAGTCACATCAAACACCCTTATGTTTCTAGATTTCCAGGCAGTGTCTGCTCCAAGTAACTCAAGTACTTTCCTCCTACTGCAGATCTTGAGGTGTCTGATACTCTGTGTGGTTTCCTTTGAATTTTGTTTCACCAAAGAGAGCCGCACATGCAACAGCTACAGTTAAGATTATTTTAATTCTTTTAGTCTTGGCTGCACATCAGAACCTGTTGTTCATAACATATAGGTAATCTTCCTGAAGTCCATCATGTTAATTTACCTCAAGCTTGCTCTTTCATGGATCGTGTTCCTCATGTGCAACGTGACTATGTAGAGAAGATGGAACAAGTCAAGACAGGTGCTGAGCCACTCTCTCACTGGACTGGATACTGAGAATAGGCTTGCCACCATCATTTCCCCCTTTGTTGCTTGTCTCTTGATTATGTTCTCCTTGATGATCCATTTCTGGCTCTGGTTCGGTGACCTGCTGTCCACAGCTACAATGCTCTGAGGAAATGCGAAGATAATCGCAAGCCTCCTATTTATGCTACACTTGTACTTGAGACTACAGTGGTATTTCAGTTCCCTCCTCAGGATGGTTTTTCTGTTCTACTCTAACTACAGAAACATACAGGTTTAGGCATATCACTTAAGTTTAACCATTCAATAATTAATAAGTAAACTTAGCTAAGTAAGTCCACTAAGGTCCAGCTACAGACAAGGTAGGGTGAGAGAGGCAGATCCAGGCCACATATTGACGGAGTATATTTTATGGCAGGATGCACCTGGAAGTGAATTTCTCTTTCCATTGGCTACAGAGAGAACACAAATTATTATCTTAAAATTAAACCTCCTGCCTGAACAGCTTTTGGTCTTGCAGAACCAGGGAGTGATTATTCAAAACAGAAATGCCCATATGCTCTCTTGGGGTTTCATGCTGCAGAGCATTAGCTTAATAGGTTTTGTGTAAAACTGGAGGGCAGCTGTCAGTACATGCACAATTTAATACCTTTATTAAAGACAGAAGTAGATATAAATCCATGCTGATGACACAAAGACTGGCAGAATGATAATGACAGATAAAGGGCTGGTAGTGCAGCATGGGCTAGACTTAGTAACAAACAAATGTGTTACAGTGCACATATAAAATTGGGTACTGGAAAATGGTGACAAACCATGTGACAAACAGGGCTAATGTGATTCTTGAGGGTGTCAAGAGGAATAGGGTATTTTTCTGGTGTTAAGGATGCTGAATGCAGAATGTAGATCTGCTGCATGTCTAGTACAGGATCAAGAGAAGATTAACTGAAGAGGTGCACAAGTTTTCTGAGGGATCAAAAAATGCCTCTCAGTGAGGGGAACACATAGCTTGAGTTGTGCACAGAAACAAGGACCGAGAAGGAAGCTGAATGCAGTATAATCATCTCACCTTCACTGCAGATACAAAGCAAAAGGATACAATTAAGTTTGATTTAACTCCTTATTCTAAGGCATATCAACAGCCTGTGTGTGAAAGCAGAAACTGTACAAATTAAAAATAGAATTGAGGTACACTCCCTGAGTGAGTGAGATTAATAATGCTGGACAGAAATTTTCTGTATCTTGTTTCCAAATCAGTATCAATTATTTTTAATCATCATCATGTCCCTGGAAGATATTTTTTAGTCAAATTCAAATGATCTTTTCCACTTGCAGGTACTACCGTGTAAATTTAGATGATTTAGGGAAAACAGATATCTGTCCAGATTAATATCTTAATTTCTATGACTCTAATGCAGAAAAGATACTCCTCGTGGTTTTCTTAAAATCCCTGGTCCTGTCTGTTCCCTAGTATGGAATATCTATTTCAATTTCATTATTTTTTCCAAAAGCAGCTTTTTCTCACAAATATTCTTGACGATAATTTGCATGTCTTTTCTTGTTCTTCTGGAAATATTTCATTCTTACCTCAGTTTTATAGTCATGTGGTGTGGTTTCATTAAAATCCTCACCCAGTGTGAGGGAGATTGCAACGCTTTAAAGACATTTTTTTTTTTTATGTTGCTCACATGCCTTTCAGCACTGATTGTCGTGCTGGGTTTGGCTAGCCTGCCCAGTTTCCTTGAGGATAAAACCACTCAAAAAAGAACACAAAATGAAGAAAAAAAATCCAAATTGTGTCATCTCTGCCAAAAAACTGAGCAAACTCTTGGGGAACTGAATGTCTTGTAAATAGAAACGTGGCAAAGATAGGAAACGCAAACACTTCACAGCATGTGGTCTTGAAGAGCTCTTAACATCTGCAGTATTTAATTTCCTACTGAGGACAGGATGAGATGTATCATCTAGTAAAGTCAGTGACTGTCATTCGCTAAGTAGGAAAAACATTTTCCATCATTGTCAGGTCACCGCTGCCTTTTACAACTGCCTTAGAAATATTTAGTAAGATATTATATGTGCGTGTTGAACTGTCACATGGATCTGGCACTTGTGCACAGAATGCATTTCATGAGGTGAGGGTAAAGGCATATATTAAACTATCTTCATAATATGAATTACTCCTAAGGAGAATAGTGCATTCCCCTTTTCACCTTTCCTGGTTGGAGAGAGCATTACTAGTAACTGAGCACTACATGGGGAACTGAACACAAATAAGGTTACACAATTTTGGCACATGTACTCACTCTTTGGATCAAACCAGGTGTATAATAACACTTAGAGCTGTAGGATTTCTGCCCACCAGCTCCATTTCCTGACAAAGCTGCTCATGACCAGACAAGCTGAAATACAAAATTCGAATATCCCACCAGCATGAGGCCTGAAAGCAAACCAAGGAGAGAGGTAGATTGACTCACTCCTGTAGCAGGACTCTTTCAGAGTCTGGAGACACTTCATGCTGTTCTTCATACAGATAACTGAAGAACAAAAATCATGTAACATCCCAGCTAGTTGAATCTTGTTACCCTTTCCTGAGATGCTGCTTACAAGAGAAAGTGACTCTGCAGAGCATACAGCTGCTGTATGGTATTCCCCTGCACCTTATAATCAGACCATCTCATTTCATAATGAAATGAGAAAGGATTATAGAAGTTTAGCATAAAAATCAATCTTGTGTCAGAGAAGCCAAGGTTTCACATAGATTTGGTGCTTAGAAAAAAAAATGACAGTGGCTGAAGAAGCCAAAAGTGCTGAGAAACTGCAAAATAGAGAGTCCTGCTAATTCCCAAGGTGATACCAACTGAGTTATTGCCAGATTGCCTGATGTTTAAAGAAATAGAAAACTTAGCCCTGAGCCGAGCCCAGCTGCCTGGGAGGTCCAAAGCTGAAAACAGCCTAAGTCACTACATGCTGTAGACACAGACATGTGAATGCTGCCTGATGAGGAGGCTCTATGTGACCGCTCTGCCTGCAGACTGGAGGTGTTTACACCTGTGAAGAAATCTCTGCAGACCAGCACTGTGTTGTGCAAACAGCTACAGTGCACATTGTATCTGTCTGACCATGCACCTGCACGATCAAAACTTCTCCCAAGCTGATTGAGGATGAGCTGCAAGTCTGAAGGAAAAATCCAGGAATTCCCAGAGCTGCTAATAGAGTGAGCAAGCTGAAACAACTCCATCTGATCAATTTAAGGAAAATATTTGCAATGTTTGTAGCTCTGTGCCCTTTGTGGAAAGCTGTTAGGAACCTACCCCAGAGACTAGCCTGCCACAGCTGTTTTTTATTTCTTTCCAGCATGGACTTTTCAAAAGTGGGAGATGGGTATAATGTATAATTCCTGCTATGGCCAGTGTCATTATGTCTGTCGTTTGGCGAGGTCTTTTCCTGAGCATTGCTAGCACGTTCTGAACTCTATCAGAAATTAATGGTTAATGGCAAGTGGTTGTGCACTTCAGATAGGGCAGGTCAGAATTCAGGAAACACCCGCGAAAGCCAGCTGGATTTGGGAAATTATTATTGTACAGGCATATCTGAGGTTAGAAAAGGTGTCTAAGATAAGCTGTTAATGTCTGGTATTAGATTGCATGAGCGTTGCAAAAAAACAACAACAAACCCCCCAAATATAATTTGTTTTGACCTAGCAAATAAATAATAAATGTCTCTGCTCTTATCTTCTATAGCTTATTCCAAATATTGTCTGTTTTGAAAGTGTTCTTGGTATTTAAATGGATTTTCATTAAAACATTGTTTCTTTGGCTTCTAGATGCAGAATTTCATCTTTTTGATTAGGCTCTTTAATTCATTTTTCTCATTGAAAAGCAAAAAATGATCATTAAGATGTTAAAACATAGCCTATTTTTAACACTATTTCTGTGATAAAGCTACCCTCTTCAGCAGAACTGCTTGAGTTAGAAGACTGACAGACAGGTTATTGGTAACTGGATGTAATAACAGAGACTTGACACTCTCCTCCGAGTGAAGCAGATTACACAGGCTACTTCCTCACAAAATAGGTTACTCCCTGCAGTGTCATTTCTAGTCTCTGCTCAGTCTATTATTCCTTCTCTCCCTGCAGGATGTTCTATGTCTTCATAGTTATTGCCTTCTTTTTCTTGCAAATAAGATATTAAATTATTTCATCCCTTCTCTTCTATCCTTATTTCTCTTATTTATATTTTAAAATGGTGTCAATAAGATAATTTTAAAAAATATATATATATTTTTAT
Organism: Antrostomus carolinensis; assembly: GCF_000700745.2. NCBI lineage: Eukaryota > Metazoa > Chordata > Aves > Caprimulgiformes > Caprimulgidae > Antrostomus > Antrostomus carolinensis. The sequence continues at coordinate 14,398 of NW_010308732.1, forward strand.
ATATATACACATATACATGCACATTTTACATATATAAAATCATATATATACACTCACATCACATCTAGTTCTTTCATATATTGTTCACATTTTTCACAAGAATTTGATCTGAAGTTCCCAAAAGATGATAAATCACCTTTCTCGATGTGGTGAAATATTGTTTCTGAAGGAGAAAAAGAAGTAACTGGTTTATTAGCATAAACCTAAGGGGACTCATTTGCAATCTGTCCCCAAGCATCCCTACATGTAAAACCCAGTATTTTCTAGTGTATGACGATCCATGCCACTTAGCCAAGAATGATGGAAAAAAGTGCCTCAGAATCCAACTCCAACCCACAAGCGCTTCATTTCCATGTCTCAGTCCTCACCCCACAATATTTCACTTTTCCCATTAACAGTTCAGGAGGGTAAAACAGCTTGTCTTAGCCTGAATCAAAGCAGCAGCTAGAAACCAAACACAAGCAGGACTGTATCTGCTTCCCACTACTCTGTTCTGTTTACAAAGTCATCAGGAGCCAAATCCAAACAGACAATTGCAGTTTTGGAGGGAGGCTGCTGGTGCTGGTGTGGCTTCCCAGAGGCAATGGATGTTCAGTGCTCCAGTTCTTGACTGAACAGCAGCAATAGACAGGAAACATCAGAGGGAGGGAGGGAAGGTCACCTAGGGAGACACAGGGAGATTTAGCAAATGTGAGTTTAAGATGTGGCAGATGAAGGCTTAAGCCTACCTTACAGTGATGCTGAAGAAGAAAGTAGAGGAAGAAGTGTGAGTTATTAAAAAAATAAAAATTTTTGGCTTTGAAGAGATGATCCCAGAGTGACAAAAGACCACTTCTGGAGTCTCTGAAAGACAAAGGAGGAATGAAAGGTCTGAGGGAACTGGGGAGGAAGAGACTGTAGTTGAAAAAGATGTGAGGAGATGCAAGGGTCTGCTAGAAGGAGAGAAGAGATTAGAGCACTTCTGGATGTTGGCAGAGAATAGAAAAGAAAATAACACAAGCATGAAGAGTCTGCTCTAATGGTCTGAGTGTTGGGGGGAAACCTGTCAAATGCAATTTCAGATATCCAGAGAAGAAACAAGAGTTGCGAGTTACCCAGACAGGATTCAAGGACTTCTCTGCATAGCTGCTGGAGATACTGTTGTCAAGGGCTGAAGGCTGTATTTGTCTTTAAATATTAACCAAACATCTGCCCCTACCTTTTGCTGGTGCTGTGTTTTTGGTCTGGGTTTGGAGCCTCCTTCTCCATAACAGCATCTGAATGCCACAGTTCACTGCAAAGTGGGGAGGCCACATCTTGAAAGAGTTTTCAGTGTCTCAGCAGGTCCCACCAGGTTGTCTGGCCATATCCTGCACTGTGTAGCACAGTGCTTCTTAGTGTTGCTTTTTTTGCAATAGCCAGAGAGGAAGTGGGGGATGCAACCTCTGAATACAATTCCTGTAGAGAAACTGAAGGAAAAATAAATTTTCCGGGTAGAGAGGCATGCTTAAAACCTCGTTTGTGCTTTCTACTGCTTAGGTCCTTCCTTGGTGTCAGAAGCAGCAACTCATTCTCGGACCCTTTACCATCACCACATGATTGTTTTTCCAACTATTTCCCTTACTGTAGGTCATCTGGCACATAGTATTTTAGAATCAATGCATGTTTAACTCCAGATGAAAGTAAAGGAATTAACCAATTAATTGTTCTAGAATTTGACAAAAACCTTTGTAGTTTTGGAGTGGCTTATTCCAGTAGGGAGGTAATACCTTTAATTAAACCAAGTGAAATTGCTGAGCACAAAGACAAACATATTTCTACTCATATAAGACTTTTCTTCAGATCTGAAATGGGTGTAATGGTCTGGAGAAGTAAGGTTGGGTTGGAAACAAAGATTTTCTCAAAGGAATTTCTCATGGCTGCCTAGCTGTATTTATCACACTACCTTTTTTTTTCCCTGTATGTTACATTCATAGTCCAGCATTGTTCATAATCACACAGCAAAGTCGAAAACTACTGTTTTCTTGGGAGTCATGTTGAAAGTTTTTTTTAGACAGGCCAAACTTGTCACTGTGTAAAATCTGACATGATGCCATGGGTGAATACAGGTTTAGGGAGCTGTGTTGGACTTGTGCCTGAGGAGAGAGAGGGTGGGCGGCCCTCTTCTCAACCTGTTGTGCAATGCGAGGACACCCCCATAGGGGTCCAAAGCTATAGGCTGTGATGTAAGCAACAGGGAGTGATGTAAGCAGTTACAACTACTAAAAGAGATTAACACTTCCTACTGAAAGACCGTTGCCCCATGACTCTCTGTGATAGAACTTGGGAAACTCAGGTGCATTGAAGCTTAACCTCAAAACCTCAATGAAGTGCATCCTATGACAGCTAAGACTGGCCAATTATTTGCACTACAAATGTATTATTTCTGGTGGCAGTTCTTCATGCCCTTACCATTTCCATAATCATCTTTTCTCTAAATCCCATTCTAAATAGTTAGTTAAGAGGGAAAGTGGTACTGGGTAGAGCAGGATTAAAATACGGATTTTCTCAATGAGCTGAGACTCAAGAAAATGAAATTATCTCACAAATAAAAGAGTCATTGAGACTTAGATTTACATTTGCTGAATAGGATTAAAAAGAATTTGACAACCTGCTAATGTTTCATCTAAGGCTTTCTTCCCCAACACACTACCCCGGACAAGCATGTAACATAAGGAATAGTAGAAACCTATTGAAGAAATTCAATACTACTCTAAATTTGAAGCTTTAAAATTAATCCTTGACTGGGAGAGAGAGAGAGAGAGAGAGAGAGAGAGAGAGAGAGAGAGAGAGAGAGAGTCATGGACTTCGTGTATAAAAAACACTCAATATTGCCCAGTGGTGCATAAAGCTTTGTGATGTGGTGAAAGCTTGTTATTCAAGAAGACACTCTTCAAACAGCGGTTTTATCATCCCTAGGGCATAACAGTTCAAATAATCCTCCCCACACCTTCACAAGACATATGTACTTTGCCCTTGAGAACATACCTGGAAAAATATGTGCACCTTCCAGTACCTGATGGGGTCTTACATGTGCAGGCAGAGCTGGCTGATAAATGTCTCACATGCGCCAGCAAAGCTGGCAGATTGCTGCCACAGCATTTTCTTTCTGAGGAAATTAAGGTGTTTTTTTTTAAATGTAGCAGGTGCCTTGCTAAGAAAAGCAATTCAAGTTATGTGCCAAAGCTCTGACAGGAATTTATGATGAAAATAACTCGTAGCGGGTTTGTTTCACCTTTGGTGAGTGTAACTGTGCTCTGGAAGTCTTGTCACTGATAAGAAGACTGACTAGCTGTGAATTAAAAAAAAAAAAAAAAGAGGGGAAAAAAAAAGAAAAAAAGTAGCTTACCATTCTGTAGCAAAAGAGGGTTTATCAAGCTGTGAGCAACAATAGAGCAAGCACTCCTTGCCTTCACAGAAGAATATGTGCAATTCTGTTATAATACAGATGCTGACGCTTTCTGCTATCCAGTTTTTCTCAATATCAATTATTCTGTGGGATCATAAACTGGTTTTGCAAAGCATCCAAAACCAGTCAAAGCACTGTAATAAATTTGACCTTTCTTACAGCTTTCTTTAAATTATTTTTTTCTAAGAGATGTGACTGTTTTCTGATTCCATCAGTCCCGGTGATATTCCCCATAGGATCTGCGCAGAATATCTCTGCTATCAGTGTTGCCAGTTGAAGGGTTTACTTACATCTCAGTATTTCATAGCTTCCTTCAAGTCCCGTGGGAGATAGAGGCTTTAATTTAAAATCTGAGTTTCTAGCTTTGATGACTACAAAAAAAACCCCAAAATCAAACAAAAAAAAAATCCCCCAAACCAACCTGAAAATGTGTACTCAAAAATAAATAATGTCTAATTTATTGATTCAATGTGCATATATTTTAAATTAGCTGTATGAGCTGATGGTTGGTTGTTGGTTGGGTTTTTTTAATGTTGGGGACTGACTACACTGAATTGCCTTATATAGTTTTATTTCTTCATAGTGTGCCTAGTCAGAGCTAGGTGTTAATGGGCCGACTATGTCTTTGCTAATATCAGTTGTGTGATGCCACCAACTGAACAAGAGACTTAGTCTCCTCTGTCTTGTACCATCAGGAGACTCTTAATTTCTGCTGATGCAGAACCACAAAGATGTCTATGAGAGTGGCAGGGTTTGTAAGGACAATAACAGTATTTATAGACCAGCTGATCTATAGGAAAATATGGACAATCCTCTAAGCACACCAGTTCTTCCAAGGTTGTCTTTGCTTTTCTGTCTTTTCTGTACACAAGACCGCAGGAGCATCAAAACCCACCTGGACACCTTCCTGTGTGATCTCATTTAGGTGTTCCTGCTCCAGCAGGGGGATTGGACTAGATGATCTTTTGAGGTCCCTTCCAATCCCTAACATTCTGTGATTCTGTGATCAGCCCTGGAGGCTACTGCCCATGAGACAAAAGCTTCATGTGGTCACCTCTGCCTAAAATCACACAAACTAATGGCAGCCCCAAAGCTTGCAGAGATTCACCAGTCTGTCCATGACTTCTGTAGGCTGTAACAAGCTGCTGGCAAGCTGGGTTGCTCATTTCTGCTTGGAGGGCTTCCCAACAGGTATTACGGCTGGTCATGGCAGTGGCTCGTCCAGGGAAATTAGGTGTCAGCTGCCAGACCTGGACAGGTTTCAGCAATGGGCAGCAGGGTAGTGCTGTCATCCTGAACAGTTACGGTGCCCAATGGTGCCGGAAACATTGGCCAGCTGTATTATTGCAACAGTACTCATGACCCTGGCTTTCTGTCCTCTCCTGGCTTTCCCAGGTTGCATTCACAGTGTGTGATGTGCATGGTGTCTTGCTCCCATCACCCATCACTATGTGGCATTGCAGCCTCTGCTGTGGAGTGAGATCTCCTGAGGACAGGTTCCAGCTCCAGAAGCAGATCTGGTGGGCTGGTAATGGGAACAAGCTGAGCTGACAAGATGCCCTACCCACAGGACCTGTAACCTTATGCACCCATTATCCAAGAAAATTTAAAATTAGTAGTGATATAGCAATACTTTTCATGGCATATTCAAATGGGTTTCAGACCCTCATGCATTGTGCATGTATGCATGAAAACACGAATAGATAGCTTGGTAGGTTATTTGAAAAATACTCCCCAGGCTCTTTAAACTTGTCCTTCTGTTCCTGCAGGAAAAGTAAAATTACAGGGCCCAAGCTACTGCTCTTTAATTTTGTTCAGTATGAGGAGAGGCATTTTTGCATTTCAGAGACAAACTGTGGCAGAGAGCTCAGCAAACAGAAAGTTCACCTGTCCTTTGCCTCCTCATTTCTATCATCATCCCCTAAAACGAGATTCCCTTAAAATAAACTTGATTTGAATGATATATTTTGGTGTCTTTCCATTTACCTCTGGGTCTTCAGAGTATTCTGAATTTCTCTGCATTTGAGTAGGAAACACACTTTTCAGACAGAAGCTGGAAGACTATTTCAATTTCTTTTGGCTTTTGAAAAGAAAAAAAAAAAAAAAAGTCCTCAAAACCAAGAAAGAAAGCACATATATTTATTAAACACTCTGCAGTTTGTTCGTAGGGAACAGGGGAGGCGCCTTAGGACTGGAGGAGAGGAAAGCAAATGTCACTCCAGTCCTAGGGCAAGAAGGAGGATCCGAGTAAATATAAACTGGTCAGCCTCACCTCCATCCCTGGAAAGGTGATGGAAAAACTTATCCTCAGTGATATCCTTAGGGATATCAAGGATACGAAGGTCATTAGGAGCAATCAACATGGTTTTACCAAGGGGAAGTCATGTTTAACCAACCTGATAGCCTTTTATGAGGACATAACTAGGTGGAGAGATGATGGTAGAGCAGTGGATGTGGTTTATCTTGATTTCAGCAAAGCATTTCAGAAGTTCTGGGCTCCCCAGTTCAAGACAGAGATCTCTCTAGGAAGAGTCCAGCGGAGGGCCACAGACATGATTAGGGGCCTGGAGCATCTCCTGTATGAGAAAAGGCTGAGAGAGCTGGGACTCTTCAGCCTGGAGAAGAGAAGACTGAGGGAGCATCTTATCAACATCTATAAATATGGGGGGGACAAATGGATGGCACCAGGCTTTTTTCAGTAGTACCCAGTGACAGGACAAGGGGAAATGGACAAAAACTGGAACACCAAAAGTTCCATACAAACTTAAGGAAAAGATTATTTACTGTGAGGGTGACAGAGCACTGGAAATTGCTGCCCAGAGAGGCCCACCTCACTATCTGATCATCCAGACCACACTTCCTCAGTTTAGCTGTGAGGATACTGTGGAAGATGGTGTCAAATCACAGAATGGTAGGGGTTGGAAGGGACCTCTGGAGATCATCTAGTCCAACCCCTCTGCCAAAGCAGGTTCCCTATAGCACAGGACTACATCCAGGTGGGTTTTGAACATCTCCAGAGAACGAGACTCCACAGACTCTCTGGGCAGCCTGTTCCAGTGCTCTGTCACCCTCACAGTAAAGAAGTTTTTGCTCATGTTTAAGCAGAACCTCCTGTGTTCCTGTTTGTGCCCAGTGCCCCTTGTCTTATTGCTGGTCACCACTGAAAGGAGTCTGGCCCCGTCCTCTTGACACCCACCCTTTAGATATTTATAAACATTGATAAGGTCCCCTCTCAGTCTTCTCTTCCCTAGGCTAAAAAAGCCCAGCTCTCACAGTCTTTCCCCATAAGAAAGATGGTCCAGCCCCTTAATCATCCCCTTAATCATAATTAGCCAGGTTGTAGCCAGGTTGTAGCCAGAAGCAACAGATTTAAAAAGCATTTTTAGGGGAATCTTTCTAAAAATAACAGAGGCCCAAAAATCTTACCTAGTAATCTTTCTCTTTTTTGGCTTCAAAATATGGTTTATACAAAACAGAATATCATTAGACCAGAACACTGAGACAGCTGGCTTACACAATGCCCCGCAGCTTCATAACTAGGTCATTAGTTTTAAAAGAAGGAGTCCTCAGTGTGCCAAATTAGGAGTAGAAAGTAATTTAACCCAGGTTTCCCATTTTAAACTATTCCAGTTATGGAGATCCTAGATTCCTCACTAGTTTTCTGGCATGAGCAAGAAATTATATGACCCTAGGAAAAGAACTCGTCTTTGACTGAATGGATGAGCCTTTCCCTGACCTGGGTAAAAATCAGATAAATCTGAGCTGCGTGGGGCTTCTTCCATGTCTTACTTTGAGATTCTTCCAACCATGCTTAGTCTTCTCTCAGTGTGCTGGCTTTTGTGGATGCCACTCCTATGGGCCTCCCTTTGCTCCTGCTCTTCGCTCATATCTCTTTCAGCTCCCTCATAAAGGAAGGAGACCTGGACAGGCAGCTGGAGAAAAGACACAACATGCTCTGGGCAGCTGAGGTCAGGGTCCCTGGAGTCTTCTGGGCCATGCATTGGTCACCCTGTCAAGGTGTACACTCCTAGTTCTGTGTATATCGGTTCATACTTTGCAACTTGGGTCTTATTTCTCCATTTGCTTACTGAACGTACTTGAACTCTCTCAGCCCACCAACTCTGGAACCCAGTTGTCCCAGAATACTTGTAAAATTCCAGTTTCAAAAATTTTTCAAGTCAGCGTGACCCTGATCAGTTTTTATTTTGATTTTTTTTAATGGAAACATCTTTTTATTCCTTTCCTGTATTCATAACAGGTAGAGTGTTTGGCTGCATTGCGAAACGCCAGGGCTGGGCCACGTGCATTTTGCTGCAGAAGTGGCTGAGTGTGGAGGGAGAATGTCCAAAAAGCTGAGATCAGAAATCAGCAGGTCTTGTTTTAACAAGCCAGTTGAATTCATTACAGGCTTTCTGCTGAGTGTGCAAGCAGCAACAAAGAAGAACTTCAGTGCTCAAGTGGTGTAACTGCTCTTAGCTCTTCCCTGGTGGCTTATATCTGACAGCTCAGGATGACTTAACCTGCTAGACTGAGATCTGTAGAAACAAATGGCACACCTTTGGCTCTCCTCATTAATGTCTAACAACAATTTTTCCCACCTTCTGCTGGACAGAAGCTAAATTACTGCATCTTATGTACATACCTTTTAAAGATCAAGTTTTTGTGTATGTGGCCTCAATTCTACCATTTTGTTAGAGGTTTAACTAACTCCATAATTAATACCTAAGGTACTGCCATTAGAGCTGTTGGACACACTTGACTGCTGTAGTAGTGATGCATACTAATGATTAGACGACCTCTCTGTTCCCTTCTGGTGCCATTGCAGATAACGAGAAGCCTACCTGTTACTATAAATATTTATACATCTTTCAGCTCTGCAGCAAGCCCAGGAGTAAGGACAGTAGATTCTGTTTCCCTCTTCTAAGGGTCTTTACACTTATAATTTAAGCAAAGTTTTGGTTTCTCCTTCCATATTTGTCTGTATTTTTTACGTTCAGACACTGCCCCAGGGAACTTCCAGTCTCCTGAGGCAGAGCAGCAAAGGAGAACAACCTTCTGAAGTTTTTCATTAGTTGGATTTTCTTCCAGTTGCTAACATCTCCTCTCATATCTGTATCTGTTTTGTATCTTATCATAGAAGTACAGACAATATGGCTGGAAAGGACCTTGAGAGGTCATTGTCCCTGAAGGGAAGATCGCTAACACCTAATTTCTGATGGGTAACTGCATAACCTGTTCTTGAAAAATTGCGAGTATATATTTCCAAGTCTCTCTCTGAGATTTTTTTTTTTCTAAGAAGAATGTATCTTTCTTGCTGCAGTTTGTCTGTTATTTCTTGTTCTGTCTCCAATGAATGTTTATTCCTTTACTTTTTGCAGCAGCTGCCTGAGCATTTTAGACAATACTAAGTATGCCCTCAGTTTTCTCATCTCTGTTTAACAACCTCCCTTCTTCATAGCTCAAGTGCCTGGTCCTTCCTGTTGCCTCTTTCTGAACTCCCACTGACAAACACCTTAAGACAGGCTTCTCTAACTTGCTTCTTCTTCATTTCTGTCAGTGCTTTGCACACTATTCAGTAATGACTAGCAAAAAAAGCTTCAGTATGTCTCTGTGGCTAGTCCTTTTGCAGGAACCAGTTTAAAATATATTTTTATTCTGTGATGCATAAAATCAGCTTATGAGGATAGTCACAGTTTTTGGCTTTGTTTTCTTAGTCATCCTTCTGGCAGAAATACAACATTTGTGCGTAAGCAGCTCCAAAAGTCTTCCATGTACAGACCCGCAAGCAGGAGGAAAGGCAAACAATGACTCACTTATGTGTAGAAAGATAAGTGGGTTCTTTATGAGAGAACTGAGCAGGATTTAGAAAGATGGGTTTCCAAATGAGGCATGAATGCTCCTAACCAGTGAGATTTGGTCCTAACCAAAGAGATTTGGGTGTTGCTGCATACAGGCACACAAGGCACTGCTTTGAAGCTGTCTGAAAAGAGTGCCAGATGCTCAGTCTAACCTCAGCTAGTTAGAAATGTTCAAGCACTACCTGTGACATTTTCTCCATGACCAGAGTATTTCCTTTTGTCACCAGAAAGCAAAGACGAGGCTTCTGCTGGCTCCATGCCTGTGCTCCTGACACATGCAATGCACTTGATGATGGTTGAGGCAGCTTGAGCCCTTAACTAAATCAGTCACCTGGGAGAAAAGCGAAAAGCATTCCCAGGATCTGTATCATGCTGTCTCTTCCTTGTAAGCATCTGCTTATCACCTGCATTCCTTTGCCTATGCTGACAGCTTTTACTGCTGAGAACTCAGCAGATACGTTCATCTTGTCCAGTGTGCCTTATCTGCTGCGTGGACACAGGGCTAACATCCTTGTGCTGTGGAGGTTTTAGATACTATTTTCACTAAATAAACTTTTATGAAGTGTGAAGCTGCAAGTGACATAATAGGTTTAGATCTAGCGCTGTTATCACGATCAAAAGGCTATTATGCACACATGGTGTGAAGCAATCTTTACAGTCAGAGGTGTCTGAATCATGGAAAATTATGGCTGGAAAGGGCTTCCACAGATCAGTCATTCTACTTCCCACCCAAACGCTGGATAAACTCTACCTACAAGTTCCCTGGCAGATATTTGTCTTATGTCTTGCTAAAAGTCTCCCATGACAAAGCTTTTCACAGATTTCCTCAAGCAATTTATTCCAGTGCTTGACTGTACTTACTCATTTCCCTAATGTACAATTTAGACAGGACTAATGTGTAACTTATCTTTAGACAAGAAAGCACTACGATCAGAGAAAGGTACTATTTCTGCCTATCTCTACTAGAACTGCAACAGGAGAGTAATATACTTAAATATCTTGACCTAACCCAGAGGGACCTGTGTAGATATGTACGTGGACCTGAACATGGCAGCAGCGAACTTGATGAGGAGCTATGTAAATTCGGTGGCTGGAAGTGCTGAGGTCTGACATTTTTCTTAAGTTTCTCCCTTTCTGGGCCCTAGGTGTCTTAGTCAGTGCTATGAAGTGATGTTTCCCTCCATGCAGGTTTCACAGCTCTGAGCCTTCACCTGGAGCCTCTCCTTTGGCAGCAGAGGCAGAGTTCATTCCCTTTCTTCAACCTGGATTGGCAGGAGGAGCAAACTCTCTTTATAAATCACTCAGTTGTGGAGCACTCATGCAAGACAAGGGAAATTAGGTTCAATGTCTTCTTTTGCCTAATGAGTTCAGGTTCATAACTTGCACTAAGTTGCCTTGCCTGCAGATTGCTCTCAGTTTTCCCCTGTTGCAATGCCCTGCTTGACATGAAAAAAGTTTCATTGCACTGGAAAGTAAGACTGTGATTTTTAGCCTCGCAATTAGATGCTCGCATTGAAGCTTGGAACAATAGGTTTGGGCCTGGCCACAAGGGTTGCATCAATATTTTAGGCAATATTTGTTTTGTGCAAAATGCATACACAAATTTTGGCTGGAAGAGCAGACATCACCCTCCACTCCCAACCACTTTTCTCAGGAATCGTGCTCACTTTCCATGACTCATGGAACATTTCCCTTTTCCACACAGTGGAACAAG
>NW_010308732.1:25437-36644 GCF_000700745.2 Antrostomus carolinensis
CACCCTTTGGGAAGTAAGCAATGGCAGTTTGAGTCCTTTCACACAAAGAGAAGAACTGAACCCTGCAGCCTACTTCTGGTGCTTGCTGCAGAGCATTCGGCATTTTCCATCCAGCTGCATTTCAGAGAAAAGCAGCAGGTTCCACTGGACTTCGTGTGGACTCAAATTTGGGAGTTCAGAGCGACCTTGCCTGCCTGTAAGATTTAGAGAAGTGAGGGCAGGGGCTGAGCTGTGCACTGATGTCCCAACAGGCCCAGAAATGGAGTTGCTGCAAAAGAGAGAAGGTCATGCTAGAAACACCTCCCCCTTCATGGTGAAATACTAATGAACAAAGATCTGGAGGGTCCCAACTAGAAAGAGCTGGATTTACATTTTAGTGACCTTCCCCAAAACATGCAAGAAATCTACAGATCTGAAAATGGTCCATGTCCCGGTGCTGTGAGCTAGCTCCCCAGTTAAACTCAGTGCTATTACTCCAGTAATGTGTCAAGGGATGTTGACTGCTTTTTAAATTGTTATCCTGCATCTTAGAGAACAGGGCACCAATTAATTAACATAACCTTCTTGCTACTATTCATCAAAGAATTTTATCTACATATAGTAGTTTACTGCAAACTTTTCCCCAGGGAGTTTCAGATTGTGGTATTGCTAAGTGTGCTGAATAAGTTAAGGATGCACATTTCTAGCTCAGCCATTCAGGAGTATTTTAGCACCTAATTCCCACAGAGTCTCTTATCTCTTTTGTTTTAATTTCAGATGTGGGTAAATCAATTCTGGAAAATTGATTAACAACCAGTAGGTAGAATCTGAGACTGAAAGTAGCTTGCATAAAGGTGGCCGAAAGAAAGAGAATTCACAATTAAAATGTAAAGAAAAAAAGGAAGACTAGCAAAACAAAACAGTAGACCTCAAGAAGGTAGATTTGACTTAATTCAGGTAGTGCATCACTAAAATTTCACAGGAAGCCAATGCATGGGAAGAGTAAGCTAAGGAGAACGGCTGTCACTCAGCAATGAAGAATGGGTATAGATAGATTCAGACAGGACACCAAGGCAGCTTGGCTCTTTGTCATTTCATCACTGTCCTCAAATGCAAGATGGAAAAAAAAAAAAAAAAAAAAAAGAAAGGAGGTCATGTTAATAGTTACAGGAAAAGAAGAATGAGCATGAGAAATTAGGGACAGGATCTGAAAGACCAAGGCATAAAAGAAGATGCAACTTGTAAAAAGATGGCAGGTAACAAGAAAATCGACTATAAAAGGCCTTAGTAAGGGAAAATCCAGGCAAGAGGAAGGCCTCTGCTCCACTTACTAAACAGCTCAATGTGGAGAAGGCCAAAACATTCAGTTCTTTTTTTTTGCTCAGCTTACCATAAGAATTTCAATGATGATTAAATCTATAATAATTAACAGCAGCCAAAAAATTATAAGATTTCAGCCTGGAATAGGGGAAGGATGGGGAAGGGAGAATTTGGAAGGTAAAATTCCTAGATGTTTGATGTTTCAGCATGGCTTATAAATTGCTCAGTAAGATATTTAAAGAAAGGCTGAAGCAACCTTAGTGGAGAACACATGGGAGGGGAACGGGAGTTCAGGAAAAACACTTGCCCTTAGGATAGAGGGAGAGAATTGGAGAGGAAATAGGAAATAACAGGCCTTACTGATAATAACTGAAAAGCTAATCGTAAGTATCTGATGAAGAAAAAAATCTGGTACTTGCCAATATAAATGTCAAGGGCAAATTATATCAACTCAACTGCATTTTCTTCAAAAGGGTAATTGGTCTTATGTTTCGGGAAGAAGTCATACACCATTTGTCCTCACTTTAATAGGGGCTTTTGACATTCCCTTTTGATGGTATTAAGGAGGAACAGGTCGGATGGACTTAATAGAAAAGCATGAGGAAAACTGTGTTTCCCCATGATTTGTTGCCAAAGTGGAAGGACTGGGGTTTCTGTAAGACCCTTACTTAGGTTCAACTCTTTTAAGTTTTCTACTTGATATAAGAATAATTTTTGTTTTACATGCTCACACAGGATGGAACAAGAAGTAACAAGCTTAAGTTTTAGTGAAATTCATTAGTAAAATGAACATGAGTAAAAACATTTTTAACTGCATGTGGCACAAGGAGAAGGAAACAACTGCAGAGCATTTGGCACTGGAGGTCTGTAATAACAGTTTAAACAAACATCTGTCAGGGGCGGACAACTGTAGTTGACCCTGACTCTTTTCTCCCTCCCTTTTTGCTGTGATTAAAAGAACGCAAAGCAAAAAATTTTCATTGCAAATTAAATTTTAAAACAAAAAAGTTTTTCCTGACTTTAAAAAGAGAAGAACCCTCCTATTGGTGAGTGGAGTTGAGCACTTACATAGCTTTGAGGATCAAAGCCTCTCTCACATCAAATGTTAGTGATGTTTGTGAAGATTACTATTTATCTGTATCTTTTATCTTTGTTTCTAACAGCTACAATCGTAATTAAATTCCAACATTGCTGTTGTGGTTCATGTTAAAGCTTCTTGCTTTGCAGTGGCATAGCTGAGACACTGATCTGTCTCTGGAGCTGTTAATTAAAGGACAAACATTCATAGCAGAGAACTATAAAAAATGCTTTCATTGTGTGATACTAAGTGCTAAGTGGAAATACAGACATTTATCAAGAGCAAGACAGAGAAAATCATTCCAATGAGTGAACATGACAAAAGAGAGCTTCAGCAAATGCAGTTATTAAAAAGAAATGTCAGTGTTGCCTCCTCAGGCTCAGCATGTGCATTGGTGCCTGCTGGGGTGGAGAGCTCTGCTCCAGCAAAACCCTGAAGCCTTTGCATGTCCTGATGCAAACAGCCATAAAGGTGGCCTGCTTGGAAAAGCAAAAATTACTGAGCAAAATAAAATGTTGTGCTGAAAAATGCTGACAGAGAAAGACCTGCCAGCCTGGAACTGCAAGCTGGGAGACTAAGCCTGGGAACCAGAAGCACCCTTGAGAAGTACAGCTGGCTTCTTTCAAGTACAGCTGGGTACCTAGAAACCAGAGACATCCTGCGATACTATGGTTAAGCCTCCAAACAAGAAAATGTAACAGCAACTTATCATCTGAAGAAGTGGAAACAGTCTGGGGAAATAAAACAGTTCTAAAAGAACAGAAAACAGCATCATCTGTTGGCTGTTACTGGTGAAAAATCAAAATCAAAAGCACCTGTTGGCTGCTTGAGCTGGTGATGTCCTACACACTCTTGTGCCTCTATGATGTAAAAGGAACTTAAAGGAAATAGGGACTGTTCACCAGTGCTGCTGGTTCCTCTCCGACGCAGTGTTGGTTTGTCACTGCTAAAAGTGGAGGCTCAGTGTTGTAAAAGCCTTTAGGCGGTGTTGAGCAGAAAATATTTGGCACCAGGTCTCCAAGACTAGCCATGAAAAAACCAAGTTGGTGGGTACAAGTTAAATTAGTATTTACCAAGTTAAAGTTTAAAAATTTAAACTTCATCATACATGGATTTATACATGGATTTTAGCTTCTCCAAACCAGTTTTGTTTTGATGTATGTGGACATTAGCTAGGTAACAAATGTGTATAATATAGATGTATATGGATTTGGGGAGAGTAACATAATATTTTCTCATGATGCTACCAGGATTAATTTCTGTGGCTCATGAATACAGTTCCAGCATGAAATCAATAGAGTTACACATAGAACTACCTTGCCCTTCTAGTTTTCTTCCCCTCCTTTCTGTTACCTAATTAGCTCAAATTGCATCATCTACAGTCTGGTTTAATATGACAAAGTACCTGCTTTATGTCTCTTCAGGCCCACCTACATACCTGTTGTGACTGTGTCTGTTTTAAACAGCCAGTGAACTAATAGCTGAAATGAAACTAAACCAAGCGTACCCTGTTGCGTGAAGCTTCAGTTTACCCAAACATCTTTCCTCTAGTGGAAAGCTATTGCAAACTGTCCTACCATTAACTTGTGAGGACTCTGTCTTATGACAGCCCTCCCTTACATGCCCTTTTCTGAAATAAATGCATCCTGTCTTTAATGGTATTTCAGTCTGAGTTCGTTAAGTTCATGTTGTCTCTGAAGTCATTGACAGAAGACATTACAACAGGCAGGGTGGGAGTGGATTTACTCTACCGCATTTGGAAATGCTAGGGACAAATTTTCACAGACTGTAATGGAAGAGTCATACATCTGAGACACTGCCTCCATGTGTCATCTTGCATATCTCAAAAGATACGAAGCAAGTGGGGGAAAAAAAAAGCCTTCAAATGAAACAAATCTTTAATATGTATGCTCAGGTAAAGATGAATACAGCAGTAAATTTGATATGTGATTGATACAATAAAATTTCCTCTCCAAGACAACTTGGGCAGCAAGAAACACTGTTATTAATCTGCCCACAGTATTATCTAGTTGTTGAGTCTTGCCTCCATAATACAAATAATATTATTGATGTATTTTAAAATCTCACCTCTTTTATTTTATTTGGTGCTTACATTATCTCAACAGCTGTAATTTGATTTGGGAGTTTTTTATTGTGACTGATGCCACCTTTAGAAAATCATTAGTCTCTTTATAGGTTAAAACCATAACTGTGTCTTTTCTGCTTTCTTTCTTCTGTTCCATCTTCTATACAGATGGTGCCTTTTCCTGTGAAACTTAAGTCAATATAATAGATTTAAATATTTGTGGAAAAACTCACTAATGACCTTTTTCCCCAGCTGTTCTGATAAAATAAAATTCTTCTTTTAATAGACACAAATGTCTCTTTTCCAGAGAGTGCTCTCTAAAAACTTCATTCTACATTATGTCAGAACCACAGGCCTCTGTGTGGGTATAGACCCTCCTGGAGCACAGCCACGTGTGGAGTTGCAAGTAACGAGTTTCAGCGTTCGCTTCATTTTCCAGGCATTCATTCAGACTTGTTACCACGGAATAAAAGCTACATAAGAAGTATCTGAGAGATTTCATTAGGAGAGTCTGTTAAATGCACATACACATGCTCCAGTAGTTGAACCATCTCACCATAACCAAGGAGCACATTTTTCAGTTAAGTATGTATACAAGTATGTATAAATGTCGTTGCTGGATCAGACTGTGGATCTGATCCTGTGCTGCTGAAGTGAATGTCAAATCTCCCATTAAGTCAGGATTATTCAAGAAATGGTTTCATTCTAATTCTCAGTGAACAAGTAACCAAAGGAAAATGGAGAAATAGGAGGAAAAAACCCTCAAAATTCTCCACACAACTGCTGAGGTTACACTGAACCTTCTAGAACAAGTCTGTATCTTGCAGTGACTGGGAAATGTTGGCTTTTGTACTCTCTGTTTGTTCTGTGTATTTTATTTTCTTTTCCCTGTAAGTAGAAGGAAAGAAGTCTGTCATGGCTTCCCATTTCTCAGGAACAATATAATTACTGAACTTTTGCATAGCATCTGTTTTCTAGGAATGAAGATGACAGCGTGACACCAAGCAAGTACCAAATGAATGTGGTTGGTCGCGTCCCATTCAAACTGGGGGATCGAAGCCCCCCTGCTGCTACTGGACACCCAGCAGTGATGGCCATGGAGAGAGAAGGTGCTGAAGCATCTGCAGCACAGTGAAATGTAGGTGCGTAGGTCTCCACATTCATTACACCACAGATCTAGTTCCCACTAGAGGCACCTAATCTCACTTATTACTGCATTATTTGTCTTGAGAATTCCCCACGTACCCTGACGGTGCAACTCTGCAAATGCCTAGAATAGCCTAGTACTGCCAGTGCTGAACATCTTGGACACCCCAATTTGGCAAATATTTTACCTATCTGAGACCAAAAATCAGACTAAACCTCTTGAGGCACTCTGTCCAGTTCTTCCAGCATACTTGTCTGGCGGCACCAGCACCAGACTACAGAAAACACAATTGTGGCCACCAATTTCCTTTTGAAGTCTAAAGACCAGGATGTGCTTCTATGTTTTTTTGTTGTTTTGTTGGGGTTTTTTTTCCCCACTTCTTGAAGTTTTGTCACTCTGAAGAGGAAAAGAGGAGGGTATCCTAGCCTAAAGAAAGAGTGCACTTAACCTGAGAGAGGGAAGGAGTCTGTGATTTCTCTCTCTGCTTCCCATTGTTGGTATATTTTGCCTGTAATTCTTTAATTTAAAATGCATAGTGGTTCTTGGACCCGGAACTGGAACCAAACACTCTGCATTTCATGTCCACGTATGTAGCCTGCCCAGCAAACTACACCCCTAAAGTATTTCTTGCTTGCTCTCTAGTCCAATGAACCTCAAATTCTTCTTTGGTATTTAGGACACTCTCCAAGACTAAAGGTCTCGGTCTCCTCAAGCAGAGAAGGAACGTGGTCTCCTGTGAGCTGTGGTCATGCGCTTCCTCCTACACAAGGTAGGTGCCTTTGTCTCTGGCCATGTGAAAAAACAGTTTCTGCTCCAGTACCACAATAAGAACAGGAGAACCGCAAAAATACTTCCCACCTTATACACTCATAGTTGTCAGCCACTGTCAGCTCAAGAACTTCCCGAGACAGATGTGATTGGTATTTAACAACTCTCAGTGAATTTAATTTCACTGGCAACTTCAGTCTCCGCTACATCCTTTTTGAGGTCTGGTGTTAACTTTCCACTAGGATAGGATTCAAGACACGTTGTCATTCTTCAGCTTTGCCAACTGATTAATTAAAGAACTTCCAACTGAAGACTGCTCTGTTTTGAGGAGTTCCTAGTTCTCCATGTTTGTTGCATGGCAAAACTAGGTCATCAGCTCTCTATTCTGGATTCCCAGAAGAAGAATCAATCAACATTACTTCAGTTGAGATGCATTGAAGATTGCAATGAAAATTTCAGGAAGAAATAAATACTAGTAACAGAGCCTGCTGACCTGGAGGAACTAACTTGATTATAGAGTTTGTCTGGCATTTCCTAAAATGTCAGATACTAGGCTTAGATTTTGGTAGGTACACAAGGGGCAGAAAGAAATACTTATGGTAGACTCTACTATTTATTCATTTTCCGTGATATTTAAATAAAAGATAGAAGAAATTAACTGAACAGGAGTGCACACTAGTGAAAACATGTCTTCTCTCTTTATTGATTTGGTTGACTGAATAGCAGTGTTTTTCAGTGTCAGATACACAAATGACTGTTGATGGGAATCATTATGTCTGTGTTTGCATTTCCTTTCAGTGGAAACTGCTATTAAGATCTAAGTGCCTACAGACAAAAAGCTTTTAACCTCCTCCTTCTATCACAGTTTATCATTACGAATTCCACTTCAACATAGTGAGCCAAACAAGGTGCACAGATGAAGTGGGATACAATCTACTTTTACACAGGTAATACATTGCTAATTATGCCTGAATAAATATTGAAGCAGGAATTTCTAATACCATTAACCATTACTCTCTTTTAAATATGTTTTGCTGGAGGACTGTTCAGAACTGTAATAGAAATTTCAAGTATAATGAAGCAGATATAAAGGGAGTTTTTATTATTTTTAGCTTTCAGTAGTGAGGTGAAAATAATAAGTATTTTTTATCTGCTTGCCTACAAGAGGCCAATGCAAACATTCAGTAACGTGGAGGTTTCTGCAGTTAATAATAAACACAGTCATCTTAATAAACTCATAGACCTGAATTAACTTTTTTTGTTCTGGAAAAGCTATAGAAAATTCTCCATAGAGGCTTTCTATATGGCTATATAGAAACACTGTGTAGATGTCACCCTGCCTGTTCATCATGAGAGCTGGAAAAAAATGACCTTTTTAAATTTAGAAAAATTCCCTGTAGGCAACATAAGCTGGTCCCAAACTAGGACCTCTTGTCCCTTTTGCAGTTACCTGCTGCTCTTAGACTTCTCTGGCCAGCCCCTCTCCTACTGTCACCAAGATCGCCTATCATATCATTCATTCCCCAGGTCAACATGTCTCCTCAGCTGGGTCTCTTTCTGCACCTATTTGTCCTCAGCCAACATCCACACTGCCAGAAACAGCATGTGGAGCTTTTCTCTTGTCCAAGGGGGAGTTTGCAACTGAACATAGCTGGAGGAGGAGGGTGCAGCTGTCTTGCAACACCATAGAGAAATCATAGTAAAAGAGAGTAATATCATACTGATCCACACTAGAGTAACTTGCTCATTTTAAGTCACCCTGACCTGTACTGAAAGTGCATTGCAGACACCCCAGGACACGGTCTCCTTTTGCTACCAGTTATTAGGAAGCAGAGTACCTTGGGGCTTGCCCAATAGTCTGTGCAGATGTGGTTTGCAGAGTAACAACATTAGGTATGTTCTGGATGGTGTGCTCTAGCTGTGCATATCCAGACATATTACTGGAAGGACAGGAAAGTCTTTTCCTGAGAACACTGTTGAGGTTATCCTTAACCAGCCACGTTGAACCTTTCTTTAGTCAGTAATGCAACAGCACTTCATCTCTAGGCCACTACCTTCCTGGGCAAGGTCACAAATACAGAGAGCTTTTTATAGGATTTAGCACACAGACTGGTGAAATAATGAAATAAGGGGATGAGTTAACTACCCATGCTTGAACAGGTTCTGAAAAACATAGTCTTAATATGCGATATGGTACAGCGACAATGCAGACACAGCTGGTAAAGTTCCTTTACGTCATCACAATGCATTTGGAGGTAAAATACTGGGCTTGTGTTCTCTTTGGAAAATAAGAGAGTTGCATCTCAAAGATCATAAAGGGCTGCGCATTTTTGCCTAGTTTTGTGGTCCCAGGGCTTTTGTATCTGCATACAGATTGATGCATGCTTGTCCAGGTTTAAAAAAAGGCTTCTAAAAGCCATGTCCTAATTTATGACAGCAAAAATCTAGGATAAATTGCTAAAGCCTCAAATGCAGTATAATCTGATAATTTTTAGGGTTTTTATCTTATTTTAGAATTCAGATTTATGTTCTTGTGATAGATACCGCAATCTTCAATACACTTACATTGAAAAGGAGGGAATGTTAAGGCTGCTGACACAAGTCTTAACAAGTGACAGAAAGAGCCCAAGTCCTCAAAAATTTGTGATATAGTTCTTCTGAATAATTCTCAGATATGCTCTTAGTTGTATCTAACAAAAATTACAGAGATCAGAAGGAGAATTGGAGGGAGGGAGGAGTGGAAAAGGGAATCTTACCAATAAAAAGGAACCCTGGGGCTCCTGGTGTTCTCCTGGCCACGGCTGCCATCTAGTGTTGTGGGACATCAAAGGCAGGGTGAGGTGCACGGCTTGTTTTGAGTCTGCGAGAATCCTCATGAGGAGACTGAGCCCCCCCTGTGCACACAGCCAGGGTCAATAGTACAGAACCACCTCTCCAAGGGACAGCAGGGGAGGAAGTCGAGGAAGAGCTCCTATGGAATTAGTTCTCAAGTATTTGAGGTAACTCCACTTACTCTGAATTACCTGCTTCACATGGTTGTAAGTGTGGTCTCTACTGCGCTAAGGACAGACATAAAATATAAACCTTGATATAAGCTGCATAAAGCGGGTAGGCTTCTGTTCTTCCCTCCTGCTGTCATAGAGTAGCTGCTGTTGTATTTTGGGCTTCTTTTCCTTTCACTTAAATGGGTGTGCAGATTCCGGACTAAAGCAAGTGTTGTAGGGAGAATCATCTCAGTGTAAAAAGCATCACTGCAACTGTGCAAACCAAGAGTAACTATGACACACAGTGCATAAACACAAGCTAACATAGCAGTCATCCACACAGGCTACAGGTTTCTGGAACAGGATGAACACACCCCATTATTTTTAGCATTTTACTGGCTTGAATTGTCCTAGGAAATTTTTTCGGCTCTACTGTGGGAGATATAATTCAGCCTCCTCAAACAGGCAAGAGTTTGTAGGGCATAATGTGCTCTCAGCTGAGCTCAGTCCTACAGTTTGTTTGTTCCGGATGTTGCACATGGCTTTGAAGTGTGTCAGATTTTGTTTGCCCTTTTGTTGTAGGAGACAGACAATGGATAGTGGGCAAAGAGGACATTTCAGAAGCTCTTGCTGATCTTTGAGAAGCAGCAGAACTTTGTGTGAAGATTGTACGTACCGAAGAGTGATGTGACAGACAGACACTGTCACTTTGGGTGCAGGACAAGCAGTGATCCAGGGATCGAATGGATTACGTTGTCTGGGAGATCTGGCTGCCTGGCTCTGGCAGAGACCCTTGAGGCCTCACGTCAGTGACAATATCCTTCTGATGCCTGGAGTTTGTGCAAACAAAGGAAGCCATGCCAACTGCTGTAGATCCAAAAACAATGTGCTGTTGGAAAGTTGGCTGTCAGCACTTCAGTAGCAGGATCACACTTGTGTAGCATTTAGTTCACTCCCAGGTAATGAATAGAGCTGAACCCTTTGAGAGGATGGGAAGAAGCTCAGGAAGAGATTATTAAAAATAGTACTAACCATTGTACTGATGGGTAATACTGATTGTACTGATTGTTTTAGTCTCAGGCTCAAAATCAGTACTTCTACTCTGAAGACCTTTGTTAAGAATAGCAGTAGCTCTGTAGCAACTATAGTGATGATATTGACCATTTAGTCAAATTCTCCCAGTAAAGGTGATGGGACTGGTTAAATTTCCCATTTTCTCCCTTAATTTCCAGTAGTATTTATTGGAATTCTTCACTTGCTCTAGTTGCTGAATCTGCCTGCCTGATCTCCTGCCTCTTGCAGTTATAAGTTTTGAGTGTTCTTCACTTGGAGTGGAGATTCAAACCATAGTAGAATTTGCCAGCTGAAGTAATGAGTTGTTCATTGAAAAGCTATGTAAGAAGCTTCCTGTATACTGGACTGTTGATGTCTTCATGAGGAGTATTCATCATCTTAATTTGACAGTCTATCTGTTCAATCTGTGGTAACTGGTTTTCCTTTTTGATTTTGTCATTGCCCAGCAAAAGGTATCTTGTAAATATATAACTTTATCTTAAATTATATTTAAAAAATACCTAAACTTATTACCTCTGTCACACCATCTTTCAAAGCAACAAAACCAGGTATTTTATTGAACATTTGGGGATTACTTTTCATATACTTCATAAACTTAATGCTTCAGTGTCCTTTCACATGACAAAAGAAGCAATCACATATTTGATGAAGAGTTATCTAAGAAGATACTGCTTAGCAAAGTAGCAAATGACCAGGGATTCCTAATCGCCCTGTGTCCTGGTTTTTAGCTGGAACAGAGCTGGGTTTCTTTTTCAGTAGTTAGAATAGTGT
>NW_010308732.1:36901-38269 GCF_000700745.2 Antrostomus carolinensis
CGGGACTGCGGTTTCGGTTTGGGATTGTCGCTCCTCCGGGATCGTTATCTGGGAACGGGCTGGGCTTGGTCAGCGGGTGGTGAGCAGTTGCACTGTGTATAACTCATTTGCATAGTTTGTTACTGTTATCATTATCACTACTATTTAATATTAGTATTATTTTAAGTTTTATTTTATTTCTATTATTAAATTGTTTTTAACCTACAAGCCCCCTTATCCTTTCCCCCCAGTTCTCTCCCCTATCCCTTGGGGGTGGGGGGGAAGTGGGTGAATAGCTGTGTTAGCTGCTGGCCAAGGGCTAGCCCAGTGAAACTATCAAGATTGAAATTAAAAAGCAAGCAGAAAATTGATAAAATCTGCCATTTATCAATTTAAAAAAAAAAAGTTAGGCTGGTCTCCAACACAAGTAGAGTGAGAGGGCCAAAATGGGAAATTCATATAAATTTTTCCTCAAAGAACATTATTAGGAAAGCTAACAGTGAGAAAGCTACAGGCTTCAACCAGCTGATGGGCCTCCAAAACAAATCACAGGCAAGATAATCTGTAAAGTTTGAGCTCTGGGGTTGGAGACAATTAACGATCTTATTGAAAGGTGTAGGAATATTAACTCTAAAAAACTACTGCAGGTGTATACATAATCCCACCTATCTAAAGGCACAACCATTCATGATTTATGTGCATCAGAGGCATCAGAGACCAAGAAGAGGAAGTGTTCAACTCTGCGAAAGTTTGAAGCTCACAAATCCAGCTTGTTGGGACCCAGCACTGTACTCTGGCAAATGTTAAAAAAGGAAGCACATTTGAAGCTGCTGCTGCTAAAGCATATTTATTTTGAATGGTTATTTCTCCCATCTCAGGTACTTTTTAGACATGTCTCCATTTCACAAATAAATCAGTTTTAAAAAATTATACAGCATTTGTTATACAAAAGCCACAGAAATGGTACAGTAGACATATTTATCATGAAAAAATGATGATCCCACATCATTTACATCAACAAAATTACAGTGAAATGCTCAAAAAGTCTCTATCGTTGCCAACTGGAATTTAAAATGTAAAATTAACATTAAGTCAGGCTTTTTGACAAGACCTTTACATAGCAGGCTGATCTCATTAACATTAATCATCTGGCACTAGATACAACTTCAAATTAAGTATTTCTAAAAAAATTGCACAAATCAACTGATATAAAAGACTGAAATTTATAATGAGAGATCTGTTGAAACTTCAAGACAGAGAACACCATTTTCCACAACAAAAATAGTGGGAGAGCAGAATAAAACATCAGGTGTTCCAAAGCACTGCTATATCGTTACTAGACCCACCAATGAGACAACTTTCTACAGGAAACTTCAGACATGGAAAAAA
>NW_010308733.1:0-8648 GCF_000700745.2 Antrostomus carolinensis
AGTTAGGATAGGAGCTGGGTTGGGAGAGGAGCTGGGTTTGGGGAGCTGGGTTGGGTTGGAAGAGTTGGGTTAGGAGTTAGGAGAGGAGTTGGGTTGGGAGAGGAGCTGGGTTGGGAGAGTTGGGTTGGGAGTTGGGAGAGGAGCTGGGTTGGGAGAGGAGCTGGGTTGGGGCTGTGGGAAATGAAGGAGAAGAAGGGAAAAGTTTCCTCAGAATTCTTTTCCCCTCTGTAGTGCTGGGTAACTCCCCATGTACCCCCCACACAGGGGACAGGGTGACCTGAGACCCTAATGACACCATTTACCTCCTTCAGGATTGACTTCAGGAGAAGGTTTCAGGTCAGGGACAGTCCCCCCACCTCATTTTGGGTTTGCTTTGCCCGTTTATTTCTCTTTCCACGCACTAGAAATGCCACGGTGGTGACTCTGATTTCACCACACCTGCAAAAACCTCCCACAATCCCCCAAATCCTCAGCCCCAAGAGGAACTTCTCCACCATGCCAACACCCTTTTCCTCTCCTCTGGGGTCTCCTCTTCTCCCAAACCCACCCTGGTCCATCTGTAATTTCACTCTCCCTGTGATTTCTTTACTGGGAAGTGAAACCACTGAGTGTTTCGCAGCACCCAGCCCCCAAATTCCATTTGTTTTAGTGCAAAAGCACCTCAAGAAAAAGGTTTTTGCTGTTGTTTTGGGTGAAATTTACACGGGGGTGATGGGTGACCCTTCACTGTGAGGGTGGTGGGACAGTGTCCCAGGTTGGCCAGAGAAGCTGTGGCTGCTCCTCCCTGGAAGTGTTGAAGGCCAGATTGGATGAGGCTTTGAGCAACCTGGTCTAGTGGAAGGTGTCCCTGCTGTTGGCAGGGGGGTTGGAACTGGATGAGCTTGAAGGTCCCTTCCAACCCAAACCCATCTGGGATTCTATGACATCAGCTCACCCATCAAGCTCTATATTTTCACTCCAACTTTTGATAAGCCAAACCACTTTATTTTAATACAGTCCCTCTACTCTGAATATTTTAATTGAAATTAATTATTTTATTAGCATTCCGAGCCTGACCTCGTTGTTCTCCAGGTGAAACCTGCAGCCAAGCCCATATTTTACTCGTACAAGGAACCCTGATTTGACTCCAACAGCCACAACATTCACATACCAAAAATATTTGCTACTCTTGATATATATATTTTTTAAATCTCTTTAGTTTAACTAATTAATCATTTTTTAATTTATTTCTTTAGTTTAACTAATTAATCTCTTAATTCCTTTTACGAGACGGCATGTGCATAGCGCGTCCATCTTTGTATTATATCAAATCAACAGGGATGAAAATATTAATTAATTAGTTCAATAATTAGCAAAGCCGTTTCCACAACGTATTTCACGTTGGAGATGACACTTGGGATGATCTAAGTATTAAAATGGAGATAAAAGTGACGGGTGAAATTATTGTCACCATGAAAAATAGTTCAATTTTGGAATATAGTCGTGGTTGTTCATGTGTCAGGTCTCCATCCCACCCGTCCTTAAATGTCTGCAGAATTTATATGCAATTAGTGAAAGGAAGTAGGTCAAGGTGCTCATTTGTGGGTGGAGAACATGATGACATCAGTCACGGGGACGTGAGAAGGTGTGAATTGATGTCATTGTGGTATTTCCATCAAAATTAAAGAAACCATGATATATCATGATTGTCTGGTGTCCTTCATGGATCCAACCTGCCCTCAAAGCAGAGCTGACCATGATATATCGTGATTGTCTGGTGTCCTTCACGGATCCAACCTGCCCTCAAAGCAGAGCTGACCATGATATATCGTGATTGTCTGGTGTCCTTCACGGATCCAACCTGCCCTCAAAGCAGAGCTGACCATGATATATCGTGATTGTCTGGTGTCCTTCACGGATCCAACCTGCCCTCAAAGCAGAGCTGACCATGATATATCGTGATTGTCTGGTGTCCTTCACGGATCCAACCTGCCCTCAAAGCAGAGCTGACCATGATATATCGTGATTGTCTGGTGTCCTTCACGGATCCAACCTGCCCTCAAAGCAGAGCTGACCATGATATATCGTGATTGTCACATGTCCTTGATGGATCCAACCTGCCCTCAAAGCAGAGCTGACCATGATATATCATGATTGCCTGATGTCCTTCACAGATCCAACCTGCCCTCAAAGCAAAGCTAACCATGATATATTGTGATTGTCACATGTCCTTGATGGATCCAACCTGCCCTCAAAGCAGAGCTGATCTCAGAGAGGTCACATTGCCCAGGGGCTGAGATCTCAGAACAGCAATGGTGGGGAACCTTAATGACCTGATCCTGCAAATCCATGCTGCCCACCACGTTTGCCACCCAGAGAAGTCCCTTTGGCTCTACTAGCAGGTTCTTTGGTGAAGTTGAGCGTGTAGTTGGGTGTTGTCAGGACAGAAGCTGTGGTACCATTAAGGGTAGTCAAGCATTGGAACAGGCTGCCCAGGGCAGTGGTGGAGTCACCATCCCTGGAGGGATTTAAAGGACATGTAGATGTGGTACTTGGGGACATGGTTTGGTGGCCATGGTGGTGCTGGGTTGACAAGTTGGACTTGGTGATCTTAGAGATCTTTTCCAACCTTAATGATTCTATGATCAGACACACCTTGGTGCTGGCCTCATCTGCTTCCTAATACCTTCTCGGTTGTCCTTTGATCCTTGGAGGTGTTTTTGTGATACTCAGTGATCTCACCTGGGCAGGCAGGTCCCACTGCTTGGAGATTTTCTGAGGTTCAGAACAGGAGCAAGAGTCTCCAAACCAGCAGCTTTTGGCATTAAGCAGGAAGGGCTCGATTGTCCCTCCAGATGTGCAAAGTCTACGCTATTGTTCCTGTGCACATAACTCCAGAACCAGCATCTTGGAGGGAGAAGGTTTTTTGCCTTGATGATTGCAGCCACCTTTCCTCAGCCTTTGACTGATGTCCACACTCTGCTGTCCTCCTGGCAGTGAGACCTGGCTGGTGTGAAGGTCTTTTAGGAGGACAGAGTTGGCTGGGACTAGCCCTGTGGCTCCTCGGGGGGTGGTTGGTAGCAGTTACATGCTCCTTGTGAACATGGAGATGTGTCCTTGTCAACATGGAGATGTGTCCTTGTGAACATGTGGAGATGTGTCCTTGTGAACATGTGGAGACGTGTCCTTGTGAACATGGAGACGTGTCCTTGTGACCATGTGGAGACGTGTCCTTGTGCCCATGGAGACGTGTCCTTGTGAACATGGAGACGTGTCCTTGTGACCATGTGGAGATGTGTCCTTGTGGAGACGTGTCCTTGTGACCATGGAGATGTGTCCTTGTGACCATGTGGAGATGTGTCCTTGTGGAGACATGTCCTTGTGACCATGAAGATGTGTCCTTGTGAACATGTGGAGATGTGTCCTTGTGGAGACGTGTCCTTGTGACCATGGAGATGTGTCCTTGTGACCATGTGGAGATGTGTCCTTGTGGAGACATGTCCTTGTGACCATGAAGATGTGTCCTTGTGAACATGTGGAGATGTGTCCTTGTGGAGACGTGTCCTTGTGACCATGGAGATGTGTCCTTGTGACCATGTGGAGATGTGTCCTTGTGGAGATGTGTCCTTGTGACCATGGAGATGTGTCCTTGTGAACATGTGGAGATGTGTCCTTGTGGAGATGTGTCCTTGTGACCATGGAGATGTGTCCTTGTGAACATGGAGATGTGTGAATCCATCTCTGCTGGCAGATTTAGCAATGGGAGACAACATGATCTTGGGCTGGTGCCGGCTGGTCCTTGACTGCGCTGGTGTTGTATTGTATGTTAATTAGGTAATTATGGTTATCATCAGGCCACAACTAGATAGGAGACCAGATCCACCTGTCAGTCCTGCTAATTCCTCTGCACGTGAGGAACTTTATGGATTGAGGTACTTTACGGATCAGTTCAAACTACTGAGACCAAAAAACTTAAGGTCCAGGGTGAAGGACCTGCAGGAGGGCTGGTGACTCTTGTCTTCATCAGGCCAGTCTACCAGCTTCAGTGTCTTCTCCTGGACACTGGTTGACTACGGGTGCTGAGGGAAGGGTAAAATCAGGGGCTAAACTCCCTCAACCTTGAGGTTAGGAGCTTCATGAGATGGAGGTGGGCTGTTTGCATTCGGCAGCTCTCCATGGACTTTATTCTATAGAGATGGAGGTCAAACCCCACTTGCCTCATTGAGTGTTGACTTCTTTGGGTCTGGCTGCACATCCAGGACTTTCCTAGGTTGTGTACCTATAGAATTAAGTTGGAAAAAGGACCTCAAAAGATCATCTGCTCCAACCTCTCATGGGAGAGGAAGCACTGAACAAGGCTGGAGAGATGACCTCAAACATGAAGACCTCTTCAATTGCTTCTTCTTTTCTTGCAGGTCTGGAGTTGTCTCACTGTGTAGGGGCCAACTCATTGGGTCCTGCTGTGCCTTGGAGGTCTGGGGGGCCCTGTAAGATGAAGAGGGTCCGCACGGTCTTCAAACCAGAGCAGCTGGAGCGGCTGGAGCAAGAGTTCCTCAAGCAGCAGTACATGGTGGGGACGGAGCGAGTAGACCTGGCTGCAACTCTGCATCTCACAGAGACTCAGGTAAGAAATGGAGAAGCTGGGGATGGTGGCAGAGATCCCAAGTTTGGGTTTGGTCTGTGGTGATTCCCCCTGCTGTGAAGTGCAACAGGAGGAGGACATAATGCAAAGTGACCTGTGGGACTCCTTGCTGCAAGATGACATTGAAGGCACGTGAGATAAGTTTAGATGGTTTATCAATAAGAACATCATTTTCTTAATCCATGAAGTGGAGCAAAAAGCATTGAGGAGCTCAAACCTGTTTGCTTTGGAGTTTGAGTTGGGTTGGACTAATCACAGAATCCCAGAATGGTGGGGGTTGGAAGGGACCTCAGGAGATCATCCAGTCCAACCCCCCTGACAAAGCAGGTTCCCTACACCACGTTGCACAGGAAAGTGTCCAGGTGGGTTTGAACATCTCCAGAGATGGAGACTCCACACCCTCTCTGGGCAGCCTGTCCCAGGGCTCCAACACCCTCACAGGAAAGAAGTTTTTCCTTCAGGTTGTCTGGAACTTCTGGTGTTCCAGTTTGTGCCCATTGCCCCTTGTCCTGGCACTGGGCACCACCGAGAAGAGCCCGGCCCCATCCATTTGGCCCCCACATTTCAGATCTTGATAGACATTGATCATGTATCTCTTGTTGTCACCCTCTGGAGACAGGTTATGCTGTGAGTGTCCTTTTGTGACGCTGGATCTACATTGTTTTTTCCTGCTCTTCCCAGTAAGTTTCTTTCCCTCCCACTACAAGCTGCTTATTTCTTGTGGAAAGAGCCACGTGATCTTCTGTGGTGGGATCCAAATTCAGTTGTTGGGGAAAAGGGGAGAGCGAAGCAAGGGTGGTTCTGGAGGATCAGGGTGGGGGGTGTGAACACCACAGGGAGCAGGGGGTAGGTGGGTGTCTCACCCAGCTCTCTGCCAGCTGTGGCCCCAGAGATGGGTTCAATGGTTCATGGGAGATGATGGAGGCACCTCCTTCACTTCTCCAGCCAGAACCTCTTCTGTGCAGCTGCATCCCCCTCTCCCCTGGTCCTTTCTCCCAGCACCATTCTGCCCATCATAGTGTCACCTCCTCCTCCTGCTCACGTGCACTGCCCAATCTGAGAAGAGGCACGTCCCCCTCTTTAAGGAACTCTGCTTTTTGGGGACATCTGCCTCAGAAGCACATGGCAATGGCCACCACTGGAAAGGGGCTCCTGGAGACCTTGGATTAAACTGTTGTGTGATTTTTTTTTTCCTGCTAGGTGAAAGTCTGGTTCCAGAACCGGAGGATCAAATGGAGAAAGCAGAGCATGGAGCAGAAGGCGGCAAAGCTGTCACAGTTTGGGGTGATCCAGCCTGCCACCGCGGACTCAACGGACATCAAGGACCATGAAGAGGACACTGTGGATGTTGAGCTTTGAACAGCTGATGAGATTCAGTTGCCACTGTTGTTTCTTTTCAGACGTCTCTGCTTGATGGAGATGGAGATAGTGGGGATGCAGGGATGTCTGTGCTTCTTTGGTCCAAGTGAGACATTATGCTCTCGATTTGAGAGTTGGAGCTACAGGACAACCTGCAGCTGGATGGGAGGAACCTCCCCCCTCAAATATTGTTTGGCGGCTGTTTGGTGCCCTAATTCCTGGGGTTTCATCACCAGGCTGGTTGTCCTTGACGATGCCATAGCTGTAGCAAAGGCACGTGATCTCCTGTTTGCTCTTGAAGCACCAGGATGCACCAAGAGTTTTCAGCAGAGAGGTTGGGGTGACAATCAGACAGTGTCTCTGATGAACACGGGGTCACTTGTGTTGTGTGTGGCTGTGTGTGCTCCTAGGAGGTCCTGAGACCTGTGCTGGGAGGAGAATCAACCTTGATTGTTTTTCCCTGGTCCACTTGACCACTTTTCTAAGCTCCCCATGTTTAAAGCTTAGATCATAACCAAAAAAAAAAACCCAAAAAACCCAAACCAAACCAAAAATTGGAAAGCTCTATGATCCCACCTGCAAACTGTGTCATTACTCTTGTAATCAGATGAACAGGGGCTGATCCTGCTCCTGGAACACAAGTGCCTCCTCTTGTCCTGTGCCTTGATGAATCTGTGCCTTTGTTTTAGCTTCCCAAACCCAGAGAACAGAACCTGGTGGGTCTCTCAACCTTCTGTCTTTGCCTGACATCACACCAAGGAGTGTACACGCTGCTGCTGCTTGCAGGGAGCGAGGCAGTTGGGCTGGCTGAGGTGCTGGGATCCAGGGCTGTTATAAAAAAGGAGCTTTCAAACACCTCTGGTCCTTCAGACGACCCCCTGCCCCTCATCCAGATGTGCTGATTCTGGCCCAGACAGCAGCTGCTCTGTTCTCTCCTCATTATACATCCAGGTGCCCTGGGAAACAGGCACCTGGAGTGTTGGGTGAGAACATCTGTAACCACCCGGTGCAGTTATTTCTGGTGGGTGGGAAGGTTTGGAGGGGTCAGGACTAAGCACTCGACCCTCCTCCTCTCTGTCTGTCAGCAGCTCCATGCTGTCACCTCACCTTCCTAGCTCTGCCCAGGGTACCTGGCACCACGTCCCCGTCAGCTCAGGATAATTTATTGTGTCTCTTTCTGACCCAAAACACTGTATATCACTTTTATATTGTTATTTATAGAAATAACTTCCCTTTTTTTTTTTTTCCCCTTAATAAATGTCACTTATTTATTTGCTTTGCTTCTCCATAAAAATTTGTATTTTAACAAGAGAGATGGGACTGGCTGGGGGGGGGAGGTAGGGTTGGGCAGCTCCTTGGTTTCTCAGCGATGCTTCAATGGCTTCTTGCCCCACAGGTGCCAGGGATGGGTGACTGATCCTTTTTGCCATGTTTCTGAGGAAATAGATATTAAAAAAATATATATATACATATAAAAGAAACACAACTTTTCCTCCTCCTAATAAGACCCCTGTTGTCAAGAAGAAATAGCTGCTTTCTAACAGTACAAGTCACAAACAGGTGATTTCTTCTTGAAAGGGCAATTTCTCCTTGAAAGGGTGATTTCTTCTCGCACATTTTCATTCCTAATATGTCAGTACAAATATTAAAGCAGTATATATATATATATATATATAGTTTTTTTTCCCCACACGTGTGTTTTCTGGTAAACCTGTGTACTTGTCTCAAAGCTTGAATGTTTGGAATGGAGGAAGAACAGCTTTTAAACAGATCATCTGAAAACCTCCTCTTAAGTGTCAAAAACCCCCCCCCAAAACAGAAGGAAAACACGTTTCCAACTACTCTTTAATTTTTCAATTGAAATTATTAACAAAAAAAACCTCAAACTAAACATATTTTTCATCCTTCACAGAAGTTTGAGGGGTTTTTTTTTTTTTTATTAAACTTTTGGGCAAAATAAATGCTAAAAGAAGAGTTTTTTTGGAAATTGATGACTCCATCTCATGGGTGAAAGTAAATAACACAAGTTTTTATCTCTGGGCCAGTTCCTGCAGAGATAGAACTACATCTTGTAGTAAGAAATGTAATGTCTGGTTCACATGGGGTGCTCTGGTGTGAGCTGCTGCTCCTGGAGAAAAAGAACTTCCATCTACAGGTGGATGTGGCCAAACTTTCTGTGTAGTTCCTGCTCTACCAGGCTGATGCTTCAGCAAACTGGAGTCCAGGAGAATGATGGAATCATAGAATGGTTTGGGTTGGAAGGGATCTTTCAAGGTCATCTAGTCCAACCCCCCTGCAGTGATCAGGGACATCTTCAGCCAGATCAGGTTGCTCAGAGCCTCGTCCAACCTGACCTTGAATGTTTCCAGGGATGGGGCTTCTACCACCTCTCTGGGCAACCTGGGCCAGGGTTTTACCACCCTCTCCCCTTGTGTTCTGCAAATACAGAAGTAGAAGCAACCCCAGTCCAGCTTCACAAATACTTCCAAATTAATCTTGTGGGCACCAGGGCTTGTCCAGAGACATGAATGACGCTTTCACAGAATCACAGAATTGCCTCAACTGGAAAAGACCTTGAAGATCATCAAGTCCAACCATGAACCCAACACTGACAAGTCCCCTGTGACTAACCCATGTCCCTCAGCACTGTGTCTACACGACTCTTCAA
>NW_010308733.1:9010-10206 GCF_000700745.2 Antrostomus carolinensis
AATTAATCTTGTGGGCACCAGGGCTTGTCCAGAGACATGAAGTTCACTTTGAAGTGTTGGTGATCAGGTCACAACTCAAGTTGATGCTCAATGGATGAAACTCCCCAACACTTATCACCGAAACCTTAGGAGAACAGGACACGTAACGCTGTTATGACAAGAATTGCTGGTCTTCCTACTATTAATTTAAAGATATAATTGAAATAGGACTCATGCATTGCTCCACCCGTGTCTAGGTCCTTGTAGATCCCTGGGACAGGCATTACATGGCGGAGCAGTGCCTTCCACAGCCCACTGCTGGGTTCACTGAGGCCAGAGCCCAAAATACAGATGGAGAAGGTGTCCCAGGCAGTTTGTCTGTCCCTTGTCACCATCTGGGTGGCAGGGGAAGGTGTCCCAGGCAGTTTGTCTGTCCCTTGTCACCATCTGGGTGGCAGGGGAAGGTGTCCCAGGCAGTTTGTCTGTCCCTTGTCACCATCTGGGTGGCAGGGGAAGGTGTCCCAGGCAGTTTGTCTGTCCCTTGTCACCATCTGGGTGGCAGGGGAAGGTGTCCCAGGCAGTTTGTCTGTCCCTTGTCACCATCTGGGTGGCAGGGGAAGGTGTCCCAGGCAGTTTGTCTGTCCCTTGTCACCATCTGGGTGGCAGGGGAAGGTGTCCCAGGCAGTTTGTCTGTCCCTTGTCACCATCTGGGTGACCGGGGAGATGTCCCACCCTACACCTATGGGCTGCTGGCCTGGACATGGAGGTGGCGTGACCCAGCTGGCCATGGAACACAGCGTGACCACTCGCTGTCCTGTCCCTGTCACGAGCTGACAGTGACATCTAGTGACAACAAAACACCCCAAAATGCCCCGAATATGAATTTTTCCCACATTCCCAAACCTGCTGCAGCCACTTGGTTGATGAAGAGCCGGACTGAGTCCATATGGGCGCTGGTAGCCCCCGTCTTAATTAGTAAATATAATTAAACACGCATTTTTGTGGCTTTTTAGGTGTTTGTAGGTAGCCTGGCAGGAGGTAGCGAGGGTGCAGGGGCCACGTCAGCGTGTTTTGAAGGTGTTTTTGAGGAAAATCGGGACAGTTTTGGGGTCACAAAGGCAACCAGTGATGCCCCCTCGCCCTGTGAGGGGGGTACCCCCTGACAGGGATAAAAAAGCTATTCCCCCCGCGGCTATATAGTTAAAAATTAATAATAA
>NW_010308734.1:0-10974 GCF_000700745.2 Antrostomus carolinensis
TTCAGTTTTCTTCTCAGGATGTTCTGATTTCAGGCGGTTCCTGGGAGGTTGTTCATTTTAAAAAAAAAAAAATGTTTTGTTTTGGGGTTTTTTTTTTTTAAACTTCTAAATTTTAGAAGTTTTAAAAAATTAATTTTTAAATAAAACTAAATTTTAGAAAAATTAACCATTCTCCTTAAAAAAGGCAAAATGACAAGAGCTGCCACCAGAGGCCAGCATTGCCTGTGATTTTACCAGCACCTGCCTGAAATCCCCTGTGCAGGGGCCACGCTGGTCCCTGCGATGCCCAACCAGCACCCACCACCCCCAGGGGAGACAGTTGGGGACATCTCAGGCTCAGCCATGGGCTGCCCCAGGACCCTCGGTTGAGTCTGTGGGGACAACGTGGCTCCTGAAGCCTCGAGGTGCAGAAGGATGTGGGGTCTCAGCAGGTCACTTTGCATTTAGGACCTTCCAAGGATGTCCCACAGGTATTCCAGATTTCCTCCTCACTTGTCTGGATCATCTATTTTAATCTACAATATTTATCCCGTGTCCTTTTCTCCACTCGTTCCCATCTGTCTCCAGCCCCTCCTCGCACCCTGTCTGGTAGGAGATTGTGAAGTTCTTTCTTCCTGTGCAGCAGAAACATCAGCAAATTGGTCGGACAATCTGTGAAGGCAGCAGGTAGCACTTGGGTTTGATTGCAAAGCGTTGTGCTGTTATGGCCAGACTGCAGCGAGCGATTTGTTGTGTAAAATCAAATTAAGAAGAAGCACTTTAATTAGCGAACATTCCTGTTAATGAGTTATTTTCATTTCCGGCTTTTTCTACCTTTCTTTTTTTTAATAATTATTATTTTAAATGTTTTAGTGGCTTTAAAAGCTACTTGGCACAGCTCCATTTATTGTTGTTTATCTAAGATTATTTTAAGCACGTGGAAGCAGCACCCACCCTGGTCCCTGATGTAGTTTCAGCCTCGCCCAGGTCTGACACTGTCCTGCTTTCACCCCTGCACCTCAGGAGTGAGGATTTGACCCAACTCAGGCTGTGGGCAGAGGGTGGTGAACCCCTGGTTACAACACTCTTCCATCCATCCATCCAAAAATCACCTGGGGGAAGCCTGGACCTGGTGGTGGAGGCTGCTGCCCATCTGAAATGGGTCACAGACCCACGGTCCAGGGTCTTCAGCCCCCACCATCTCTCTGAGCTGCTGGGGAGGTCTCCTTCCCTTGCTGTGATCTGGGAACCCAACACCCCACATACTGCACCTCTCCCCATCCACGCTTTTCCAGACCTGTGGTTGTCAGAGTGGTGAGGAGCTGTTTGCAGTCACAGAGCTTCATACTCAGCGTGCTCCAGGTCTCTGGGTCACCTGAAAGAGCCGTCAGTGCGTCCAATGACTGCCGACCCAGAGTGGAGGTTCATTCACCAAGGGCATTCAACCAATGGATTTTCTAACTTTCTGCTGGGAAGTAAGTATCAATCTGAATTTATTGGGAAGAATCATAGAATAGTTTGGTTGGAAAAGACCTTTGAGATCATTGAGTCCAACCGTACCTGTCCACTACTAAACTCTGAGCACCTCATCTACCCATCTTTTAAATCCCCCCAGGGATGGGGACTCCACCACCTCCCTGGGCAACCCCTTCCAATGCCTGAGAACCCTTTCAGTGAAGGATTTTAATATTCATAGCTGCTCCTTGAGCAGATGCTGCCTGCTGGAAAACTGCTGTTTGCCAAAGGGGAGAAGTGAGGAGACCCGCTGGTGGCAGCAGGGCTGGCAGCCCGAGTGTCCCCACCACCCAGGGACATCCAACGTGGCACTGCAACGGGGCTCTGCAGGCAGCATCAGTCAGATGTTTTAACAACATCTAACAACATTTTAAAAGCAACTAACCTCCTGAAAGGAGGGTGGAGAGAGGTGGGGTCGGTCTCTTCTCCCAGGTAACAAGTGATAGAACGAGGGGAAATGGCCTCAAGTTGTGCCAGGGGAGGTTTAAATTGGATCTGAGGAAAAACTTCTTCACTGAAAGGATAGTCAAGCGTTGTAACAGGCTGCCCAGGGAGGTGGTGGAGTCACCTTCCCTGGTGGGATTTGACAGATGGGTAGATGAGGTGCTTGGGGACATGGTTTAGATGTGGAATTGGTAGTGCTGCTTCATGTTGGACTCGGTGATCTTAAAGGTCTTTTCCAACCCCTAAGATTCAGTGATTCTGTTTTCAGCTCTCTGTCATTTATTAAGCAGGTAAAATGTGCTGGAGACACCATGTTTGAGCACCAGGAGTGATAAAACCCAACTCTACACTGTGCTCCTCTTCTGTGTCAAGTTCCTGCGCTTTTGGGGCTGGAGAAAAAGTGTTCCTCCTCATCTGACCTCAATTCAGGAGGAGCCCGTGATATTTTCTCTGTGTACTTTCAGGCCATGGCATCAGGTCTTGTGGTTTGTCCCAGAATTTGCAGTGTTTTTAGCTTTCTTGAAGATCCAGGTCCTAGAGGCACGCGATGACATGAACCGATGATGGGTTTTCTGGGTGTGGAAAGCAGCTCTTGTTGCTACGAAGAAAACCTTGAAAATGTAAACTATAAAAAATAGTCTTAAAAATATATATATAAGTGGGAAGGAAATGAAGACCAGTATTTATTTAACCTCCTCACAGCTCTCATCGTTGCTGGGCTGCTGGTTCCTGGCGTTGGCTTTCTGCTTCCCTGGCAGCCTGAAGTGCAAAGTCTTTCCCCGGGGTATTGCCCCAAAGACTTTTGTTTTTCTTGGTGAACCAACACTCCTGGAAACACAGGAAGAAGCAAGTTATTTGTACAAGATGAATGTTAAATGAATTCCACAACCATTTCTGTTCTTCCCCCTGCATTCATCAGAGGAGGAGAGTAATTACCCAAGTGTGACAATGCTGCAAGTCAATCTTGGCTTGGGAGAGATGAAGAAAAATGGTAATAACTGAATTTCAGATGGAGATGTAGTTGCATTTAACACTTATGAGCAGCAATAAAGATGAAGGTTGTAATTGTATCTGCAATTTCAAACCTCACAATGGAATTTTATGTACTCAAACATCTGTTTTAGGATCATAGCTGAGAGTGTCAAATAATTGGCTTTTCTTTAGACCCATCAGTTCGGCACCATCAAGTTTGTTATAAATTCAAACTCATTTATTAGTAAACACGACTTGTGTTGAACACCACCACAGTGCAATGGTCCTGGGGAGGGGAAGTGGATTTAGAGCAGCAGAAATCCACTTTGCTGTTCAGACACACGGCTCCTCCTCACACTGACAAGTCCCCGACTAACCCACGACTCTTCAATCCCTCCAGGGATGGGGACTCCACCACTGCCCTGGGCAACCCCTTCCAATGCCTCAGAACCCTTTCAGCAAAGAAATTCTTCCTCACATCCCATCTCAACTGCCCTGGCCACAACTGGAGCCCATTTCCTCTTGTCCTGTCACTTGGTCCTTGGTTGAACAGACCCACCCCCACCTCTCTCCACCCTCCTTTCAGGGAGTTGCACAGAGCCAGAAGGTCTCCCCTCAGCCTCCTTTTCAACAACCCCAGTTCCCTCAGCCACAAGGGAACTCAGCACACTTGTGCTCCAGACCCTTCCCCAGCTCTGCTGCCCTACTCTGGACATGCTCCAGCACATCTGAATGCTCTGCTTTAGTTTTTTTAATCTGAATTATTTTTCCACAGATGGATAACCTGGCAGCTCAAGAAGTTCAGTGCTGTGGTCTGCGTGCCATGCTTGGTATCCAGTATCCACACAGGGTGTGTGGATGAGCGCTGCAGACACAAATGACTTGCAGGCATCGTTAAATGTTTCATCTGATCTTGTCAAGTGAGAAAAGTGTCTGTGGGAGGAAGATCCGTGGTTAACTGGGATCTACCTGTGGTGCTGCTGCTGACTCTGGATTTGGGGTGGCTTCACTCGGTGAGGCAGCCGGGTACCAGGATGTCTGCTCCATCACCACCGATGCCTCCGGCAGGCAGGACTGCACGCGGTGAGTAGCAGCAGTGTGCCAAATTTTTCCAATGGGCAAACGATGTGTGGCCAGTTTGAATTCTTCAGATCAATAATTCAGTGACAGGGAGCTTGGGCTCTTGGAAGTAGTTTTAAGCCCAACACAGTTATTCTGCTTATTGCAAAGGATCGAAGAAACACCGGAGCCTCTATTGCTGAGCTCCATCACCGTGTCAGTGCTGTAAGGTGAATATTTAGTCTTGTGGGAGAACAAGGTCCTACGTGAACCCCTTTGACAAGTGGAAATGTTGAACCCTTGGACTTGCCAACTGCTGGGGAATGGACATGGGAGCTGGGACCGATTTCCACCATGGTGCTATAGCTGGTCAGCGTGCCCAACCGTGGTCCTTCCTCAAAGATCAGGAGGAAGGATGCAAAACCATTTCTAACAAGATTCTAATCTTCATCCTCCTTTTTAAAAAAAATAATATATTTTTTTTAATAAATTTACATTTTCTTGAAGAAAAGCAACCTTTCATTGATGCTTTGTGGGTAGCTTTGCTCCAGATCCATTTCAGGTTAAGCAGCAGCGAGTAAGGTGCAAGTATGTCAAGGTTTTCCTGATTTAGCTCAGCTTTGGAAGGTGCAGGGAGGGACAACTGAACTGCACCAGTTCCTGGTGAGACCATAATGTGCTTAGCCAAGTTGTCAAGGACAGTTAGCGCAGTTTGTCGTCGTGGAGCACTATCCTTAAATCCCATTTCTGCTTCTCACAAAAATCAAGGGTTTCAATGACAAAGTCCAATCAGTTTTGACACACTTCAGGGTTTTGGGTTGCGTCCCCCTACTTTGATTTTGTTGCCTTGATTTCAGAAATTAGCCAGGAAGGGTGGTAAGACAATAAATGGCACAGGAAAAGGAGGAAGCCCTTCCTGTTGCTTGTGCCATGCTCTGGTTTGATGGGGATTTTGGAATTGGGAGCAATAATACTGAACTGACATTGCTTTGGTGTCCAAACTGGGAGGCACAAGGTCATTTAAGCTCAGGGATCAAAGGAATTTCCCAAGGCAACAAGTAAGTGGAGTTTCTCCCTGGTGTTTGAGTCCACGTGGGCTCTCCAAGGTCAAATCAGGGTAAAGGCTTGTCAGGTCTTTTGAGACATGCAGTGGGTTTCTGAAAAGTGATTGGTCTTGGTACCTGCCTGTTGGTGGGAGGGTGGTGGTTTCTGCATCCTAAGGTGCTTCAGCACTTCTGGGCTGAAAGACTAAGTCACATCTGAAGATGGGAACTGAGGTTCCCAAAGCCACTTAGATATGTCACACTCTTCTTAAAATTTCTATTTGTAAGCAGGATTTTTTTTTTTAGAAGACAACCAGAGCCCAACAACTGCTGCAGCTGGGCAGCTATGGGGTTTTTCTGCAGCATCTTCTGCTGCCTGAGAAGAGGCTTCCTGGATGAAGAGGCAGCGAGTCACACCGAGCCGGTGCTGGGCTAAAATGACATTGCTGCTCCTTCCCTGCTGCTACTTGTCAGTGGTCATCCGGGTGAGAGCTGTCAATGTGAGATTTGAAAGTGGTGGAGGATCTCAGCAGCTATTTAGAGTTTCTTTTCTATTCCTAGAGAAATAAAGCCTGGATAGAGAACGCAATCCTTTCACATCCCAGTATCTCCTGTGAGCTGCAGGGAAGCTGCTCACCGTACGGACAGGGTGCACAGTAAGCTCCTTTTCCACTTAGGCTGTTGATATTTGCCATGCACCAGAACAATATTTGATCACTATCTGGGGGTTTTTTCCATCCCCCAGAAGACACACTTCTTCTTACATTCCTGTTCATGAAATTCAAATGAGCAGCGAGTCAAGCAAAGAGATCCTGTGGTACCAGGTTTATGTGTAGAGCTTACAGGGGAGTTGTTTACGATTTGATTCCAGATGATGTATTTAATTCAGTGTAGCTGGTTTTTAAATGCTGCCTCTTCTAAGAGGTATTTTAAAATAATAATAATAATAATTAAAAAAATCTTGGCTGTGTTCTAACCGAAGAACAAATCACCAGTGTGATACTTGAAATGGTTAAATGACTGATGCAGCGTGGGATTCCTCTCTTTCCATTTGCATTTTAGGTTTTTTTCTGATTTTTATTCTTTTAAAACCTACCAGTGGTTTTGAAGCTTCAAATTGTTGTCTTCAAGAAGCAGATGCCTAGGGAGGAACTGAAATAATGCTTTTTCTAAATGCTGGGAAGTGAAGGTTAAGCAAGATAATCAGGTGTTGGGTAGAGCTGGCAGATGACAGTCATTACAGATGGAAACGTCTGGTGGCAGTTGTGATCCAGTTTAGTGTTGTAGCAGTAGTAAAACCAGCGCAATGTCATTAGAGTCTTTATAGGACAAACATCTCAGAAACCGGCTCCATATCCCAGTGATGTCTGTGCAAACACTCCTGCTCGCTTTGAAAGCTTGAATAAAATCCGAGATGATTGCTAAGCCTAGTCATAATGTCTCCAAGGTCAGAGGAAACTCCCCCTCCGAGCTTGTCTGTCTAAAAAGAGAAAGAAAACGCTCTACCAAACTAACCCTGATGCCTAAAGAAACGAGGTAATAAAAGTCTGCTTGGAAAGGGAAGGTTTGGGTTGCTGAATTGTGAAGGAACATGTCTTTTCCCCGCCCCCCCCGTGGAATATGAACACCTCTCGTGCTCAGCAGTTCAAATGACTCTATTAAATACGTGTTGACTTTTGTCCTTCAATTGCTTTAGCTTTAAGCTGTATCTCTATGTATATCTAGAGAATTGAATACATATTTATGTGTTTGGGTTCTTGTGGCTTGTTTAATAGATGTCATCTGCCTCTGAACAGTGATTTTCCTTGGTGATGACTCTCCATCACCGCCGTTTGCAGCCTTTGCTGACTCATCAGGATGTAGCTTTGTCCCCTTCTTGTAGCTGGAGGGTATTTTTGCAGTTTTTGCCATTAATTTGGATGCTTTGCAGGTGTGTTTTGCACCTGTCCAATGTCAAATACACGTTGCCCACAGCAGCATTTAATAGACTTCCTGATGTCAATGTAAAGTCAATAACTCAAGATCTTAATTGCAGGACATCTTTGGATGCTGGCTCACCTGTGATTATTTTCTGTGCCAAATAACTCTGGATCTTTGGAATAAAACTAGAATATCTCTATGACCTTAGGAAACAAAAATAATATTGTGAAATGCAGAGCTGTAGTGTAATGTTTGATGGTCTGGAGAAAGAGCTCCAAAATATCTCCTTTTTTTGGTGTGGTAAACATTTACCAAATGGTTCCAACAAATCAGTTTTATCGAATAAAAAGGAAAATATTTGAAGATTCTAATTTGTGAGACCAGAAAGGAAAAGGTGATGTATACCTAAAAATACTGATTAAAAGCTGCACTTACCCTGTGAGATAAATGCAAAGTATCTCGATATCATGTGTTGTGCTTTGGTGGTATAACCTTTTTCTGTAGTTGATTATTGAGTTACTGCTGCCTTTAATCAGTCAGCAACTGAATATAGAGCTGAGGCTCAAATTCTCTCCCTTGCTTTGCAGAGCCCTGAACTGGCATTAATCCTGGCAATTTGTCAAACCTGACCTGAGAACTGGCAGCTTTAAATCACCCCCGGAGCAGATCTGCATGGACCCACTCAGGGACCCTCTTTCTGGCTAAATACTCAGCTGTTGCTGTCATCAAAAAGATGTGTCCTGGTTTTCAGCTGGGGCAGAGCTGGGTTTCTTCTTAGTTGCTACAACAGTGCTGTGGTTTGGTTTCAGCTGGGATTTGTTACAAGAAGGATGTTGATAACATACCGATGTTTTCAACTCTTGCTGGAAGTCAAAGGACTTTGTGTTTTGCTGCTCTGCTGGTGCAGGGTCTGGAGGGGGAAAAATATTACAAGTAGTAACTCAAATTGGCATTTGTCTCTGCCAATGGGATATTTCATATAATATAATGTCATGTTCAGTATATTAATGAGGGTCTATCAGGCTCTCTTGCTTGGGCTCTCGGTCTTCTAGGATTGCAGTTTGCATTTGGGGATTTTTTGTTCCTCCAGGATCGTTATCTGAGAATGGGCTGGGCTTGTTTAGTGAGTGGTGAGCAATTGCACTGTGTGTCACTCATTTGTATAGTTTATTATTGCTATTATTACCATTATCTTATTATTTCTATTATTAGCATTATTTTATTATTACTATTACCATTGTTTTATTATTCCTCTTATTACCATTATTATTGTCATTATTATTTTAAGTTTTATTTATTTAAATGATTAAATAATTCTTATCTCAACCCACGAGCCTCCTCACCCCTCCTCCAATTCTCTCCCTTATTCCTTGGGTGGGGGGAGAGTGAGCGAGCGGCTGTTCAGTGTTTGGCTGCAGCCAAGTGAAACCACCACAAGATGATAGAGCACCTGACTGAATTGATGGAGATATATATGATCTGTATATAAAAAGAGAGGGAAAAAAACCCTTTAAATTGTATTTAATATAACAGATTTTTGCTGAAAATGCTTGTAAAACAGCTGTCGGTTTCATGATACTGCTCAGGAACTCTTGGTATTTGCACTTTTGATTTACAGCTGGAATCTCAGTTCAGTGAGATCCCAGGGAAAAAGTTTGCTGTCCCATTGTCACAATGCTTTTCAAGCACAAACACATATATATATATATGTAAGGTAAAATATGGATGCATTTGGACATAGCAGGGAGAACGAAGATCCTGACCTCCAAGATAAATGTTCCTTCCTTTGCATATATACTAAATCCAGAAATTATTATGGTTTTAGGAAAAATAAGACTTTTTGAGACAGCAATAGCCAGACCTAAATCCAACTGTTGAGGTGACAAGTGGTTTCAGGCATCTCGACACCCAGCCAGGCACCTGGCAGAAGCTCTCAGCCCAAAAGGTGGCACTATTTTTCTATTTCACTGTAAAGCAAATTCCCTCTCCAAACCAGACTCACTCACTCTTCAGCCTCTCTCAAAAACCATTATTTTTGCCAAGGCTTTACATACAGTAAAGTCCATTATCGTGAAGGCCAAATTGCTGCCAAAAAAAAGCCTTCAGCTAAAAAATATATATCTATAAACTAATAACACATCATTCTGATGAAAAATACCATGCAGGGAAGAAGGAGTTTTTCTCAATTATTAATGGCCAATGTTTGTTATATTGTTGTGTTTAGTCCAAGAAGCCTTGATGGAGAGAGGCGGCTTTTCAACATGCACTGCACTTCAACTGGCATTTTCTACATTTTACAAAGAAAAGCCCCGAAATATTTAAAATCTCTGTTGATATTAAAGAAAAGAAGCTGCACGTGGTGAGAGCGGGATCAGACACGGGGGCTGCCAGCGCTGGGGAGAGGAGAGCAAAGCTCAGGGTGTATTTGGGGTGATCTCAGGTGGGAGTTTGTGAGCCCTTAGCATGAAAAAATTCAGATATTAGTGAATATAGATGTTAGGTTTTTCTTCAGGGAGAAAGTTCCTGACTCTCTGGTCGCTGCAAAAGGTTTCTTCTTTTCTGCAAAGGACAAGTGTCATCCCCGGAGCTGAGGGTGTATCCCACAGTGTCTCACCTCTGGTTATCCAGCTCCGAGCCTATGGAATGATTTAGGGTCAGAATATGATTTAAAGACTCGATCACAGCGTGTTACAGTTGTTGATACGAGACTTCAACTGCCCTTTTCCTTCTCATGGACAAAGTCAAGATACCTTGTCTGTCTGGAGGGGGTCCCCCCCTTGAGCTGCTGTGTGGGATGATCCCTTTTGAAGGCTATTTTAAAAATGAGATATAAAATATTTGGTGTTTTTTAATTATTACTTTATTTATTATTATTCCTCCAGACTGCCATTGACTGGAATATTGCATTTTCTGGCTGCTTGTTGCCAGCTCTGACCCTGCCCAGAAGCCCTTTCCCATTGACAGAGTGGTCAGCACTTGCCTTGTCTGTTGGTTGGAGACCTTTGAAGACCAGTGATGGTTTTCTGAAGCCTTCACATTTCCCCATGGCTCTGCTTCCCATTGTTCTGCTCCTGTGTGGCTTAATATTTCAGACCAAGCTCATCCAAAACTCTGATTTAGGTATTTGTGCATTGGTGGGGGACTGGGGTGGTCTGGTTGTGTGGGTTGCTCAGGGACATGCTTTAGTTGGGGACTTGTCAGTGTTGGGTTAATGATTGGACTTGATGATCTTAAAGGTCTTCTCCAATCTGATTCTGATTCTATTTTTGGAGAAAACTGTGACCAAACTGTGGTTTCCTTCAGACTAACTGGGCTGGATTGTGAAATCTCCCCAACAGATGGCAATATTTCTGTCCAGTCTAATGTCCCTATAACCACCCGTGGCAAGCCAAGACATGAGAATGTAAATCCAAAGGGAGTAGAGACACCAGGTTGAGTGATCTAAACCCATTCCTCTTCCCCAGCGAGATCCCTTTGCCTGATTGCTTAATTGGAGGTGATGATGCAGCATTGTTTGATCCAGCAATGTCTAGATTGTAGTTTATGAAATGGGCTGAAAAGCTCAAGAATAGCTGAAGAGCAGATGAAAGACCCCAGCGAAGATGACAGGATGAGAACAAAGCATATTTCACTAGGAAAATGCAGGAATAAAGGAGTAGAGCTTTTCAGACCAACCTCGTTAGAAACCCAGGCAAATTAGTGACATTATGTTTTATTAACTATCATTATGCTGAGGACAAAAAACCTTTCCTGCAGCATGCTTACAATAATGGCAAAAAAGAAATGAGGAGGGAAACTGTTTTCTCAGTGAAATGCAACCCTTCAG
This sequence comes from Antrostomus carolinensis, assembly GCF_000700745.2. Lineage (NCBI taxonomy): Eukaryota > Metazoa > Chordata > Aves > Caprimulgiformes > Caprimulgidae > Antrostomus > Antrostomus carolinensis. The sequence goes on from NW_010308734.1 coordinate 10,759, forward strand.
CGTAACTCTGAGACCTCTTGGGTTTTAGCTTTTTAAAAACCGAGGCCGTTTATTTTGAATCGAAATCTGGAATTGAACTGTCTGTGTGTAGCACCCAAATTTGAACATTTCAGCCAAAGATCTTGGGTGGTTTAATAACTTCAGAGAAACACAACCAGTGAAAATATTTTACAAGAGTCCATTTGTGGGGAAGAGACTCACACACAGACTCTTTTC
>NW_010308735.1:0-325 GCF_000700745.2 Antrostomus carolinensis
CCTTAGGTGCTCCCAAACCTGGTCTTCTCCTACAGTGGGTGGCTTTGCATTCTCCTGGACCCTTCCTTGGATTTCTAGGACTTGGGGAGCGTGATACAAGCCCTTGCCGGTGAAGACTGAGGCAAAAAAGTCATTGAGCACCTCAGCCTTCTCAGTGTCCTGGGTGACCAGACCAGGCCTCCTGTTGCCTTCCAGAGAGGGCCCACATTTTCCCTAGTTTTCCTTTTCTCCCCAACATACCTGTAGAAGCTTTTTTTCTTACCCTTGACATCTCTTGCCAAATTTAATTTTGTTAGGGCCTTGGCTTTACTAACCTGATCCCTGG
>NW_010308736.1:0-11133 GCF_000700745.2 Antrostomus carolinensis
CAAGTCAAATTAGACCTGCTCATTAACCAAGGAAAGGAAGAAAACTACTGCCATCTCCCCACAACTCAAAACCTGTCTGTAGAAAACCCAGCAGTTGCATTCCCAAACAAAACATGCATGGATGTACTAGAAATGTTGCAAAAGGAGTTTCAAATTAGATTTAAAGGGCTTTGTCTCCATGAACAGGACATACAGCTTTTCCGGAACCCATTTTCTGTTGACATTGAAACAGTTGATCTGATTTACCAAATGGAATTGGCCGAACTACAGACTTGTGACTCACTGAAAGATACATTCAAATCAAGCAGCCTTAATTTCTATGCATCTCTCCCCTCAGAGACATATCATAATCTCAGGAACCATGCACTCAAAATTGCAACAGTCTTTGGCAGCACCTATGTCTGTGAGCAGACGTTTTCCCAAATGAGCACCTATGTCTGTGAGCAGATGTTTTCCCAAATGAAACATCTGAAATCTCCAATCAGACCCAGACTAACTGATGAACACTTGCATCACTTGCTACGACTAGCAGTGACAAATATGGAACCCAACACTGACTATCTCATTAGCCAAAAGCAGGCCCATAGTTCACATTGAAATATTATTTGTTTTTGTTGATTACAATTGTTCTTCATTTTAAATATTGCATTCTTTTTCCTGTTTTTTGTGCACTACTACAGATAAAATATGTGCAGTGTGCATAGGAATTTGTTCATTTTTTTTCCAAACTATAATCAGGCCCCCGACAGTGTCTGAGGGACAGTGAACTGGCCCCCTGTTTAAAAAGTTTGTGGACCCCTGGGCTTGACTATGCAGAAAACAACACATGCATCCTGTTTGCAGGATGAAGCTCTTAGGGTGAAAACTGCTGTTCTCTCCTCTCTCTGGTCTCTGGGGCTTGCAGCACACTTTGCAGCACCTGGGGATATACAGCAGAGATGGCAACACAGGTCTTTAGAAGGGGAGATGTGGCCTGATGCACAGGAAGCCTGCGAGTCGGCGTACGTGAATAGTCTTCCCAGGTTTGCTTTTGACTTTCTGGGAGATGTTGGGCTCAGCTTGTTCCCCAGTTCTTACAGCTGCATTAATATTGTAATATACACTGAGGTCTTTATTAAAGTGAGTTTTATGAATGTCAGAATGATGCTTATTTGGCTCAGCCGCATTCTTCTGAAATGCTTACTCACATGAAAGTTTTTTTTTCTTTTCAGAGGTTTCAAAGATAATTTGGCTAGATTGTTCCTTTCAAGTAAAGCAATCGCACACTTGCCATGGTTGGATGTGAAGTTGTTCAGTAGCATCATTGCATTACTAGCTTTCCATTCATGTTCTCAAAGAACTTCAAAAGGGATGCTTTGATGTACTTATGGACTTCTTCCAGCTGGTGTATAGCACATAGTGTCTGTGCTTTTTGTAGCAAATCATAACTTGACTTGTGGGATTTTTACCTTTTTACTGACTGCCTGAGGAAGTATACTGAGGGTTGCCTTTTGAACAACATACAGGTGCTGGATAAGAAGATGACAGTCATAAATGGAATATTTACATCAACAGCAAAATCCTTTGTGCCCCTGGAAAGAGCTAACCAGTATACTTCCCCGTAGCTCCTCTTTAGATTTCTGCAAAGGCATCTGAGTTACTTCTGGCTTGATTTTCCCCTGTCTGGGGGAAATGTTGAAATCCTAGTTATCAGCATGTGGATCTGAGCTTAACGGTCCCATTGGTTCTACATGTCTGGTGGCACAGTTGTTATCCCCAGCAGGTGGTAACGGGGTTATTAAAACTCCTCTCCACAGGAGCAAATGCGTAGTCCTGGGAAGGGGCCAAGGAGCTTTAGAAAGTTTTTCCTGGTGAGAAAGCTTAACTTTCCAGCCAAAAACTGTCTGATGCTGGCTCATCAGATAAAAGACACTTGAGGACTGGTATTAGCCTGATGCAGTCTGGCAGTTGCTGTGTCCCTATGAGATGGTGCTCTACTATCTGAAACAAGCAGGCAAGGTGCTAACAATGCCCCATATCTTTCCTGGGGTTGTATATGGAGTGATCAGATTCAGGACACTCTGTCATCACTGCAGGATCCCTCACCTGCTCCAGTATCTCATGACCATTGGGTAACCTAAGGCTGAATGCTAACATGTGAGCAGCACACAGTTGACTCATCATTCCATCAGTCCTGCACTGCAATTAGGCACAGGATGCCACTATTGCAGCTTAGCATGCAGATGAGATTACATCTAGCAATGTAGCTAATTGCTAGACTTTAAGCTTTATTTTGAACCTGGGCCCAGGATATCTACAAAACATCCTGACATGCTGGGATCAAGACCAAAGCTGCTAACTACCAAGTGAGGATGGGCACTTGCTCTGTCACAGAGATGAGGCTTGTCTGTCTTGGGCATAGATCTTGATGACTGAACCAAGACTGTGAAACTAATTGTGCAGGAACTGAGGACTGTCATGAACCTGACCGTCACATACTCTGATGGTAAGAGCTATTGCTTTGACTGGCTCAAATACAAGTATGTTAAAATAAAACCTGCATCAGACCAAACTAAATAAAAACCCTATCAAAACTGAATGTTCCACATAGTCCAGACTTCTACCTCTGGGGCAAAGTTGAGAAGCTAAACAGTGTGTGACTGATTTTTAAGTCTGTTGCTTAATGCACCGTGGGTCTGTTGCTCAGATGCTATGGTGATGAACATGTTATGAGAGCTGACACAGATTAGAATAAGTATGAAAAAATTCAGACATCATGTTGAATTTGCAATTCAGATTGAAGTGCATTAATAATAAATTGAACACATGTATTATATATGGAAGTTCCTATTGAAACATTTCTTGAGGGCAGCTGAATTTTAGTGCCATAGCAGAATGATAATAGTTTTACAGCAAATGTAGATTACTGTCATTTCTCGTGTAAATTATGTTGAGCAATAATTATGAACAATGACAGGGCTCACAGAGTATATTGCAGGAAACTCAACCTACTGTTAAACTCCGTGTCCCCACCTCCAGCCACAGAGTCAGATCTTACCAATCTCTTTGGTGAGGGAAGAATAAAAAATATGCTTCAGGTTACAGGTCCAAAAATCATAAGTTTTAAAGGAAAATCTGTTGATGATGGAATCAAAGACCTCTAACTGAAGTCACATTGTCCTCAGAAACCAAACCCACTCAAAACCCAAAACCCAAAACCAACAAAAACCCCCACCCAATACATGAAATAGTGGGAGATTTCTGAATACTCATTTATGAGCTTAAAGGTAATGGGTTACATGAGCTTAAAGATGATGGGTTGTATCCAGAGGGATTTATCGAAATCCCTCCCTCCTCCACGAGGAGACATGGAGAGGTAGACCAGGGACGTAGTCACAACAGCATGTGCCCTGATCCCCTCTGACCCTTCAGATCTCCCTCTGTCTAAAACCCTCCATACAACCCCTTTCCTGTTACAGAGTGGCAGAAGTGGTTTTAATGTGCTCTCTCTGTTCCCTGGAAATAGCGGAATTGATAGCAGGATATATCTGGTACTCAGGAGGGAAAGGGGAGAATTGCTTATGCTGGAGGGTAAGAGCTGCTAGCTTCTTAGCTAACTTTAAAATCTCCTTCTGAGTACAAAATCTCTTTGCTTCTCCCCAGGCCTTATAATTCAGTTCAGGAGCAAATCAAGTGGCCCTAGGGGCTCAGTGTAGCCAAGTTGTCTCTTCTAGTCATAAAGGTGCCTGTTTCCCCTGTGAAAGGCATAGTAGAGGTTCTCTCTCCCTACAGGGAGAGAAGAGAAGCTTTGCAGTGCCTTCTATTACTGAACCCAAACTCTTGTCTTTTCCTTTCCACATGCAGACTTCTCTATTGAGAGAGTGCTTGGGAACCCCCAAGGATTGTGTTTGGCCTTGAACATCCCTTCTGTCAAGTGTGAATACTTCATGCTGGCAGGATATTTTTTTCATGCTTCCTGCCTGGGCTGGGTTGGTGGATTTGGGCCCTTAGAAATGACTGGTATGCCTGTCCACAGTTCAGTGCCTTTCTACTTCCCTAAATTTAGAACAGAGAATAACAAAAGCCAAGGGAAGGGCAACTCCCCCATCACTCAGAGAGTCCCTTGAGGCACTGAACATGGGGAGCAACACCAGCCTCAAACAGGACATCCTCATTCAGCTATAGGTTTCCCTCCCTCAACTGCTGCTGTTGCTACAATAAGAATTTTTCCCCCTCTGTCTTGGACACTTTGCTCTGCCTTAGTGTTGCTGGCTATGTCCACTCTGGGGCTTTCACTTCAGAGCTGAAAAGGTTGAGCAGGGAGGATGCTTTCCTAATTATAAGGGTAAATTTTTGTTTGCAGAAATGCTACCCATATGCAGGAGCTGGATGCAGGAGGAGAAGCAGGATTATGCCTCCTCCTCTCCTTTTTGTGCTCTCTCTCTAGCTGGAGGTTTGACCTGCCTTTACCCTCTTCTGGATTCCTGTATTTATTACCTGGGGATGATGTGTTCAAACGCTTTCCCTTGAACCTGCAATGACTAAACCATGTTTTGTTTATTAGCTTTTTTTTTTTTTTTTTTTTTTTTTAACAAAGGCTGTGATCTAGATGTAATCTCGGGATCAGAAATCAAGGACTGAGCATGAGTGTGCTTAGATGCATAAATTCTTAGGGGTCCTGGGACATAGCACCTATGCCAATAACATGCCCTGCTTTCATGGTCATCTGTTTCCAGGTCTTCTACTGTTAACGGACAGTAAAGACAGTCAGAGAAGAAAATATTGCTTCCAAATTAAGGAAATAAATGACTTAGCTGAAAAACAAAATAAAAAAAAAAAAGGTGCTGAACGTTTGCAGAGTTTGTCAGGAGAAAACCACACAACGTAAAGATGGGAGAGGCTGTCAATGTCAACACCTCTTGGCTCTGCCTCAGCCCTGGTTGTCCAACTGCAGTAAAACAGTCCCACTTCCTGTGTTCAGTACTCTGACATGGAGCTAAGCCTTCATGTGTAGGATGGACAAAAATTGTAATATGGGTCCCATGCTGCATTTCCTTCAATGTTTCAAATAAAGACTTAGGCACCTATGTAGGCAGTAGCATCCTGACCCAGGAAAAGGACATGGAAAAGAGTAAGATAAACTTACTGAATGTGAAACAGAAAAAACCCAACCACCTACAGACACTATGAATATTTTTATTTTTTCATTTGAAAAACAAAAAGTAGGAGTTAAAAGCATTAGGCTTGGAAAGCAGCTCAGCAGCTTTTATAGCTCAGCAGAAGATGTAGACCTCTTGAACCAAGAGACCAGGAAAGAGAGCACCTTTATCTAAAAAGAAAGCATGGAGACTTTGTAAGTGGAGCCCTAGCAAGCTATTGGCACAGCTTCTATTAGCTTCTAAGAGGTCCTAATAACCTTTGGAAGAAATATTTGCAAGGAGGTGGAAATTTCTTTCAAAATAAAGCACCCATATTTGACTGTTATAAATAAATTAAATAATGTCCAAGCATGTGGCTCAGTGTGGTGGGTTGACCTTGCCTGAATGCCAGGTGCCCATCAAGCTGCTCTATCACCTCCCTCCTCAGTAGGATGGGGAGGGGAGAAAATAAGATGGAACAAAAAATCCCCCAAACTCATGGGTTGAGACAAAGGCAGTTTAATAGAAACAAAGCAAAGCTGTGCATGCAGAAGCAAAAGAACAAATTATTTATTCTCTACTTCCCATCAGCAGGCGATATTTGGCCACTTCTCAGGAATCAGGGCTTCAGTATATGTGTAGTGGTCACCCCAGAGGACAAACATAAATAACAAATGCCCCCCGCCTCCGTTCTCCTAGCTTTTATTTATGAGCAGATGTCATATGGTGTGGAATATCCCTTTGGTCAGTCTGGGTCAGCTGTCCTGGCTGTGACCATCCCAAGACCTTCCCCATCCTCAGCCTACTGGGTTGGGAAGAATGTTGGAGAGACAGCCTCGATGCTGTGCAAGCACTGCTCGGCAGTAACTAAAACACTGGTGTGTGTTATCAACACCTTTCTAGCTACTAATACAAAACACAGCTTTATGTGGACTGCTGTAGGCAAAATTAACTCTATCGCAGCCAGACTCAATACATTCAGTAAAGATAACAGAGCAGTGAGAGATAGGCAAGGCAGAAGAAAGCTGGGTTTTGTGTATGAGTGGGGTGCTGGAACTCCCATTCTAGTTGACTGAGAGCTCGTCTGCAGTTAGTGGAGCCTAGAGAATGATTCAGTTCTCTCCAAAGAAAACTGAGGGCATGATTCAGATGTCATTTACAATGCCTTTGAGGAACCTAGACATCTCCATGGGGCTGTCAGATCTACAGCGGACCTCAGGCCTCCTGTAGTGGATGCTGGAGACAAGGCAGATATACAAGAGCGTCTCAAAAGGCACCAGAATGCTAAGTTGAAGCAGTTAAATCAATCTGAAAAGGTGGCCTGCAGCCTAATGTTCACTGACTGTGTTTAATTCATGCGCTAGATTGGGAGCTAATGCACCCAACTTGCAAACTTGCATGTAGACACCTGCATTTATGTGCCTGGAGATGAATCTTGCCAGAAAAGCCTGACTAGGAAAGGGAGGCTAGTTGTCCTTACCCAAGAGACTGCCTACGACCTAAAATACGCACCAGAATTTGCAGTGTTATTAGAAGAACAATGGCAGAGAGGTGAAGGTGCACTGTGCTATCCATGCCAGGGCAGAACTGAGGACAGAGTGTGCAGGGTAGGCGGTACTCTGGGTACATGCTAAAGCCATGGAGCATCTAGGGTATGGGAAGATCAAGAAGCTCCAAGTCACAGAGTTATTGCTTTTAATCAAGATACTGCCTCTTCTGTTGGAAATTACGACTCCCCAAGCCACAGCCATCCTCAGTGACAGTTCAGCTGTTTTATCAGGCACAGCAATGGGCTGACCTCATTAATGTTTATAAATACGTAAAGGGTGAGTGTCATTAGGATGGAGACAGACTCTTCTCGGTGACAACCAATGGTAGGACAAGGGGCAATGGGTGTAAGCTGGAACACAGGAGGTTCTCCTTAAACTTGAGAAGAAACTTCTTTACAGTGAGAGTGATGGAGCACTGGAACAGGCTGCCCAGGGAGGTTGTGGAGTCTCCTTCTCTGGAGACATTCAAAACCTGCCTGGATGCCTTCCTGTGTAATCTCATTTAGGTGTTCCTGCTCTGGCAGGGGGATTGGACTAGATGATCTTTCGAGGTCCCTTCCAATACCTAACATTCTGTGATCCTGTGATTCTGTGATTCTGTGATTCTGTGGGCAGAGTATGGACAGATACAGTGCTTCAGGTGAGAGACATGGATTTTCAGCCAAGGAGTGGTAATTTATAACATTGCTAACTCTGTTTTTCAGGTTTGGCTAACCAGATCTTGAATGCTCAGGAAACCTGTGTCAGCCTTGGGCTGCTTGGTTACACAACTGTCCTGGTTTTTAGCTGGAACAGAGCTGGATTTCTTTTTCAGTAGTTAGAATAGCACTGTGTTTTGCTTTTCAGCCTGGGAGTTGTTATGAGAGAAAAACTGATAACATACCAGTGTTTGCATTTTTGTTGCTGGAAGTGAGGGACGTCATGTTTTGTTAGTCTACAAGTGCAAGACCTAAGGAGGAGAGGAATATTTAAATTAATAACCTAAATTGACATTTGGATATGCCAATGGGATATTCCATATCATATCACGTCATGTTCAGTATATTACTGAGGTTCTCTTCCTCTTTGAGCTCTCTCTGGCTTTTGCTCAGGCTCTCGCTCTTCCAGGATTGCGGTTTTGTTTTGGGATTGTTGCTCCTCCAGGATCGTCATCTGGGAACGGACTGGGAAAACTTTTATGTAAAATTCAGGAAAAAACAAGAGCTAGTACCTATTAGTTCTAGGTCAAATTCAAAATTACACAAAAATTAAAAAAAAGAATGTTGACCAAAGTGCTACTGTTTTGTCAGAGCACTGCCAGGAGACCTCAGCTTCACTATTTTCCAGATGTCAGCATGGAGACGCCTGAGATAATGGTATAACTTCTGTAGCCATTTGATTCAGGAAACCATAAACTAAATGTTATTTGAATTTCTTTACAAGTAGAAGAAGTCAGACTTAAAATTGAGCTTCTTACTAGATCTACAGTTTCTAATTTCACAGCAAGACTACTGAGACTACTTAAAGAAGCAAAGTCACAGAAAAAAACATATTTTTTTCCTGTCTAGATGGGGACCCCTCACTCATCTGGGTGCCCTTAGGCAGAATACAGACTGTAATGATAAACAATCCATATTAAAATTTTATGTTCTGAAGAAGGAGTATCACACATTATTTCATTGGCAAGTCACAACGAGTCAGTGGGTTTCAAAAGGAAAATTATGGTATGTAGTTGAAAACAAATTAGCTGAACTTTTAAAAGCTTATATCTTTCAAAATGGAATCATAACTATAAAACAAAAAAGGCAAAACTAGAGTTAGTAAAATGAATGACTTAACTTCTGAAAAACTGAACAAGTTTTATTGGTTTCCAAACACACATCATAGAGAGTGCTGTTAGAGAGGTCATAAACCCTATGAAGAGTCATAGCTGATTCCTATACATTTTGTTTGTACTCCTTAGGGAACATGGAGAAGTAATGGATATATCAGTATTTCAGGAGGTTGTATTTTTCCATCAAGCTTACTTGTCCAGTGAAATTCCAATTAGGAGAATTTGTTGTCTTGCACCAAACTCCAACTGTGTGCCCAGTTTTCAACTAGGCACCGTTATCCACAACTGTGAGCTGTTTCAGCATGAAGAGAAGCCAAGCCACAGACTATCAGGGCTATGGTTTGTAGGATGGAGCACCCATAAGATGTGGGCAAGCAGAACCATAGTAACTGTGATGGTCACTGTGCTGGCCAACTGTCCTGGTCAGACAGCTGTTCTCTGCTTCTGGTTTGTGGGGCTCCCTTCTGACAGCCTCCTTCTCGTGGAGAGGGCACGAGATCTTAAATTATACTTCTGTACTTACACTACCTTTTGCATAGCCCCTTTTGCACAGCTGCCCTGGTTTTTAGCTGAAATAGAGCTGGGTTTCTTTCTCAGTAGCTAGAATTATACTGAGTTTTGCTTCCAGCCTGGGACTTGCTGTGAGAGAGACACTGATAACGTACCAGTGTTTGCATTTTTGTCATTAGAAGTGAAGGACTTTGTGTTCTGTTAGTCCACAAGCACAAGATTTAAGGGGGGAGAAGAATATTTAAATTAATAAACTTAATTGACAGTTAGATATGCCAATGGGGTGTTCCATATCATATCACGTCATGTTCAGTATATTAGTGAGAGTCTCTTCCTATTTTGTCTCTCTCTGGCTTTCTCTCAGGCTCTTGTTCTTCCGGGATTGCGGTTTCGGTTGGGGATTGTCGCTCCTCCGGGATCGTTATCTGGGAACAGGCTGGGCTCGGTCAGGAGGGGGCTGAGCTGTAACATTGGGTGTCATTCACTTGCATATTTTGTTACAGTTCTCATTATCTCTACTGTTTTAATATTAGTATTATTTTAAGTTTTCTCTCTATTATTAAACTGTTCTTATCTCAACCTACAAGCCTCCTTATCCTTGTCCCTCAATCTTCTCCCCTATCCCCAGGGGTGGGGGGGAAGTGGGTGAACAGCTGTGTTGGCTGCTAGCCAAGGGCTAGCCCAGTGAAACTATCACAACAGCATACATGGATGCCAGGCTGTTATCCAGCTGCTGACGTTTTTGCTAACTTTGCTAAACACATTCATAAACTGTAGCAATTTATCAGGGAGAGGAAATCATAAGTTTACTAGGTTGAAAAGAAGCATTTATGAGGGCTAAAGAGAAGGTGGGGAGAGATTTGGGGATGTTTCTTGTATAGCTTATACTTGCAGCCTACTGAAAATATACTTGTTTTGAGAATGTACTAAGTCAAGTCTAAATTGGAGTGGCTACAAAGTAAATCTTCACCTTCATTAATCTTCAAGCATTCATCATGCTTATGAAGTCCCAGCAAAAACATCTATGACAAGAAGGAATATGACAGATTGCTTCTGTAGTTTGCCAAATTTCAAGTCATGCTGTGAAATGATCCCTCTGCATTTTAAACCTATGCCAGACTTGGGCAGGTTTCTCGTGGCTGAGTTATGGTTCTTGAAAAACGTCAGAATATGAGAGAGTTGCAGTTCTATTGAACTTTTCTATTGAACTTTCTTCTGACTAAAACCCTATTTTTAGTATTTCTTTTCATCTCACTGTTAAGCCGATTGTTATAGTTAAGCATTCCTTTCACCTGTTTCCTCATTTTCTTAGTAAGTTTTATTTAGCCTTGATATAAAATCAAAACAATAATGATACATGGATAATAATAGTGTTCACACAGCAATGTAGTTCAAATAATTGCATCCATTTTTCAGTCTCTGTATTTTCAGCAGCCACTTTTCATTGCTATCTATGAGAAAGTGTTTCCCATTATTGAAGGACATAATTATATTCAGTTTTATCAAAACTTAACTGTGAATTTCCAAAGTAAAGGACACCACAAATAAGATCCTTCCAAAAAGAACCCCAACAAACCAAACCAAAAAAAACCCCAAACCTCCAAGCAAGTCACCAAGCTTTAACATTGAAAACCAAGCAAGTAAACTGATCTACAATCATGAATTAACTAATATTGGAAGAATGGGAAAGAAAGTGTAATGTTTAGCCCACTTATCAAGACTTTCCATAGAGGCAATGGAAAGGCATGAGCACCTCCTGTGGGCAATTCATGCCATCCCTAAGATAAGAGTCTAAGTGAAATAGGATGACCTGCTTTCAGATGTCAATTTATTCAATTTAGAGAGCAGAAATGAGTAACTTAGACCAGATGCCTGACTTTTTGATGGCAACAGTTAAGTGCCCAACCTTATCAACCACCATTACAGTTCATTATATTTGTGGGAAACATTTCAAAACAGAGTCAGCCAATTGTGGAGTAATTGCTGAAGGTAACTAAAAGTCAGAAAATTTTTGTGTACACATACTAAGGGAAAGGTACAGCGTCAATGACGATCCCAGGGGGAAAACACAGCTGGTATGCTGGGAATTGCTCTAATATTGCTTTCCTTTGGAATGTTTATCTGTACAGGAGACAGGAAAGAG
>NW_010308736.1:11146-23551 GCF_000700745.2 Antrostomus carolinensis
TGGCAGCTGCTTACCCAACTTCCGTACCACTTGTGGTTTTGACTCCGTAAGACTTGATGTATAGTCTATTTGTGATTCTAGATCGACAACTGGCACCTCTTTTGACAAATACCTCCCTCTGTGGACCTTGACAAAACTATAACTCCGTACCACTGACCGCCCTCCTTCCCCCTTACACAGCACATCTCTAAGTTTTGGTAACTTTTACCTTAAAAGGGGGATGGAAGTGCCTTTTACCAATCACTCTAAAGGTATGACTAAAGTCATTCAAGCTCCACCTTGCAAGTAAAAAATAGTATAAAAATAGCCCCAAGACAGGAGGGAATTAGGGAAGACACCATCACAGTCAGGGAAGATGCCATCACTGACAGGTCAGGGATGACACCATCACAGACCTCTGACCCCTGGGACCAGCCGAAGGGCTGAGTCTCTCTTCGCCCGCATTGGGAGGCCTTTGGGTAAGACTAAGACTTAGATTTAGCCAAGGATCTTCTTCAGGAACTTAGAAAATCTCTAGAAAATTATTCTACTAACTTAGTGCTTTGTAGTAACTTGTCAACTTCTAGCAATTAATAACACTTTTAGTAACTGATAACCTTAATGCTTGTATATACTTCTGCAGACAGTAGTTTATCACTGGAAATCCATACGAATCTGTATTAATCCTGTTGCTCTATCAAAGGTGCTTTCATTTGCTTACAGAGTTGCTGCACAATTTCTTGCTGGGCTGCTGCCTGGCAAGGCCGTGAGAGTCCACAGATTGTGACTGGCTGACTGGTACAGGACACTATCAAGTGGATCTGGCACTGACGTGCCCGGACTTGTGGTGTCTTGTTGAACTGTGTCCACCTGTAACCAGCCACCCCAACTGACTCGTGCTCAGCGGGATGCTGCTAAATTCTGCAGGTTTAGCCGTGTAGGTCCATAAATCGTGGGCACGGGAGTGCAGCACACTATTCAGTGCATCTGCAGCTGTCGGACCAACAGTGAAAGATTGGGCGTCACTCAGGATTTAAGCCTAGCTGCCCCCAGCTCCTCCAGTTATCTGAGGGGGAGTTGGAACACAAGGGGGTTTATTTCCTGCTAAATTGCTTTACCACCCTTTTCACACAACACCAATGACTGCTTAAGGCAGTGATGATCCTGCAATCAATGCTTGTTTGGAAAAAGAACAGAGGTGCTTTTGTGGAAGCAGAAGCAACTTTGTTGTCCAGCACTGGAGTGAAGCTTGGAACAGTGAAATTGCTTGGCACAGGTTCAAAAGATAAAATTTCTACTTTTTCATTTATCAGCATTCAGAGATGCAGACTTGTTTACCACCATGTAGTTATGAAGGTACAGTACATAGTATTAAGGGAGACCTGGAGCAGTTAGAACAAGTCCAGAGGAGGCCATGAGGATGATCCGAGGGCTGGAGCACCTCTCCTATGAAAGAGTTGGGGCTGTTCAGCCTGGAAAAGAGAAGGCTCCAGGGAGATCTTATAGCGGCCTTCCAGTACCCGAAGGGGGCCTACAAGAAAGCTGGGGAGGGACTTTTCATTAGGGCAGGTAGTGACAGAACAAGGGGAAATGGGTTTAAGCTGAAAGAGGGTAGGTTTAGATTAGATATTAGGAAGAAGTTCTTCACTGTGAGGGTGGTCAGACACTGGAACAGGTTGCCCAAGGAAGTTGTGGATGCCCCCTTCCTGGAAGTGTTCAAAGCCAGGTTGGATGAGGCTTTGAGCAACCTGGTCTAGGGGAAGGTGTCCCTGCTGATGGCATGGGGGTTGGAACTAGATGATCTTTAAGGTCCCTTCCAACCCAAACCATTCTATGATTCTATGATTAAACCAGAATCTCATTAGCTGGAGGAGCATGTATAACCATGTTACTCTCAGAAATGAGCCATCTTCTGAATATTGTTTTCTATACCCTTATGATGAGCAGGACAGCACCAGGATAAACAAACCTCACGTGAATTCTGGTACCCATTTTTTATTTCTGTGAATGTTTTCATGCTTCTCTTTGGGCTTAAGACCACATGAACACTGTAAAAGGGAGGAGGTGTTTTCTGACACTTGCACCTTGCAGCTGTTGTTCCTGTCCCTCTGACCATGTTTGATGTGCCTGCAGCACAGTCTGTGGCCATGCGAACACTTGTCATTAATTTCTGTGCAAAGACTGGTGGCCTGAGCTGTTCTCTGAGGTGTTTGACTTTGCTAAAAAAGTCATCATATATCTTTTCTACTGCCTACCATCCTGCTGGAATAAAACATATAGCAGAGGGAAGTGATAACCTCTTAAATCATCATTATTTATTGCTACATGAAGGTAGGTCTAAGCCCTGGGGTTAACTCAGCCAGATATTCAGAATTCATTGATCAGAATACCAACTGTTTTAAGGATGTCTTAAAAATGAGGACTTCTGCATAATAAATATATTAATTTTTAATTGTTCCCTAGCTGTTTAAGCACTCATGGATTTTCCAGGTTTTCTTTGCAACTAGGAAGGATAGGTGATAAAATGGAGGTTGTGGTAATTCACATTATTTGAGAAGCAGGAGTTACCAGAAGACACCCAAAATATTAAGATGCAATATTATGCTGCAACAAAGAGAGAGAGTCTGTATATTTACCTATATGTTTAAGTTAATAAATAATAATTGATGGCATGTTAGAGTTTTCTATATTGTGAGCTGAAAAGTGTCTCCTTAAAAGACAGTATTTTAAATTTAGATTACTGAAATATAGCATTTTCTCACATCTTTTTTATGCCAACCAGGAAAACTCAGCAGGGTTGTATGTATTTTTCCTGAAGTTCATTAAGTTCCAGGGTGATCTGCAAATATTTAACTGATGGTTGCCTGGTCTTTTATTGAAGATGCTTCTGAAATTCTTTGGTGCAATTTCTATTTTCTTCAAGGAGATCTAAAATCTTGCTATTGTGGAAGAACATTTCTAAGTAAGTCCTTCTTTCTGTAAAAGTTATTTGAGCAGTTTGTCTCATGTTGTATATTTGCTCAAAGTGCAACAATGTCATCGCCCTAGGTTTCAGCTTCTACCTTCTTTCTCTCTTCTGGAAGCAAAGTGTCTAACTAGAGTACTCTCCACCAAGTTAGCTGTCTTCACTGCCATCATAAAAATATTTCTAACAATGCAAGAGGTTTCTGATATGCCTCATCTGTCAGAAACAAGATGAATGACAACCACAGCAGTAGTCTCTAGAAGAACAGCTCCATACCCCATCACTCAATATGTTTTTAACTCTAGCATACGTATTCATTAAATCTTGATCCATGATATTTAAGTTGCTATGTAATCAAAGCCTCTTTCTTATAAATACAAATTCATTTCTTAACTCCTTTAAGTCAAACTGCTTCTGTACTTTCAGTACCATTACAGGAGAGAAGATTGTCGTTGGTTTGTACAAGGGCATCTTGATGGTGTAGGCCTTGGGAACGATGTACAAAAACCCAGTCTTTAGGCACACAGCTTTTAAATGCAGGGCTAACCCAAATTATTTAAATATGATTTTTTTTTTTTTGAGTGACATAAGTACTGAGAACAAATTAGGGTTTTTTCTTTGTACTGGAGCACCTTGAATTCATATAGTGCTCCAGATTTATCAGTATTCAAACAGAGGAACAGAGAGCATATAATAAGCTAATGCAGATCTTATTTTAATACTAATATTAATATCATAAAACAAAAAGTAAAGGGTTAATCTGCACCATTCATCCATTTGATGAAAATAAGATAAAATGCCCTTCCTGATTGTAACTGAAATCCAATATTATTAACATAAACCTGATTTCTGGTGTTCCATACAGCAATTAAGTTCAGTTAATTGCAACTACTTTGAAAGGATTTTTCAATTTTAGTCTATTTTTTTGATCTCTGCAAGTCATGCATCATCATTTTCTGTCATGACACTATAAGTTTTCCACTATTTTCTTTCTGCCCTTGGCTCATTTGTATGACAAGCTGGAAATGTGCATTCCCCAGTGAATGACAGAACTTGTGTTAACCAATGAATGGAAATTGACTGCAAACCACCCTTGCAGAATGGCACAAATTAGTACTCCTGCATTTTTTGAGGAGTAAAGCACTTTCTAGTGTGGAAAAACATGGCAGGAGCAGCCCTTATTTTATTAAAATAAAGCCACAGGCTGTAGGGCTTCTAAGTGCAAATGCTTAATTTGCATCTCAACTATGAGATGAGTCTAGTCAAAGAAGGAACAACTTAATCAGATCACCCACTTTTTTTCTCTTTAGCAAACTCTATTTTCTGGTCTCTTTTTGGAGAGCAAACCTTAGGCTGTACAAGGGTGGCATAGCCCTCATTTCAGAAAGTGCATCAGAGAGAGCTCTTCTTATGGATTCACAACCATCCACAACTGCAGGGGGGAAACAAAACCTAGAGAATGAGTAATGTACAAAATAAAGTGCGTCAAAATAGAATTTACTAAACAATGATAAGTTGTTGGGAAGACTAACCTGCAGAGTAAATCAGCCATGGGGGGAGAAAAGGAAATAATGTCAGACAAAAAAGGGAGAATAAAGCAAAAAGAAAAGCTCAAAATGATACAGAAGTGTGGTAAAGTTCCTGTGGCGTTTGATGGGAGCAGATGGATTTCCCAGAGACACACATGGAGGACAGTGGTCCTGAAGATGAAAGTACAATTACTTCAAAATAAATAAAAGAAAAAAGACTGAGATAATTAAGAGTAACAAAGCCTACACAGGCAAAAAAGCAAGACAGTGTCAGGGAAGACTCAGCTTTCTACTGATATCTAGTGTTCATATGCCACCAAATAAGTGGCATCCGTATGCCTGTTGGCTCAAGAGTTCTCAATTTCAAATTTTTATTTTTGCAGCAACTTTGAAGGGAAAACATTGAGAAAATGTCCTTTTATTGCTTTTCACAACTGTCAGCTCTTGTGAGATTTCTGTTCCTTGGTAAAAAGAAATAAAAATTATGTGGAAAGTGTGTAGATTTCTTTATCAAAATAATATAACTGATAATATCAATAAGTACTCTTAATATTACTGATATTGGAGTGTTAGATTCTGCAATCTCTGTAGGATATCATTTGTAGAAACTGAAGGATAATAAAGATGATCTGTAGCAGATGTAACATTTCTGTACATTAATTAATAAATCACTTGCTGCAGTGCAGCGCAAGGACTATATTGCTATATGCATCATGAGATGTGTCAGACCTTTGATATTTCATCATTGTGCCCTGTTCCTATACGGAATTGATTCTTCTGTGGAATTTAATGTTGCATGTCAGCTAATAAAGCACAATTATATGGTTTTCTCTATGGGTATCAAATGTGTTGCTGTAATTAAAATGTGACCTCCATGGAAGAGTTTATACAGAGTGGATTTTAATGTGAGGTCAAATGGCAATATCCAAGTCAGAAGGAATTTTAAATAAAATATACAAATGTATTTTATTTATTCCATTACTATTATCTGCACCAAAATCTGTGGATTTTGATAATCTACAGTGATCTTCATTCACTTAATTAATTGGATAGTTAGAACAAGTTGTTATCAAACCTTCCCACCAATTCCCAGGGCCAGCTGACTTCCTTCCAGGAGGCTACTGATTGCTGCTACCTGCAAATAAGGTTAGACGTGCCAGGAAAAAAGTACCATTAGCAGAGAATTGACTGATTAGTCAGTACAGCTGATGTGGTAGGAGAGGTAAGCAGGCTTGAAATGTCATCCTAATGCTTGAGTACCTGCATTGTTCAACAGCTTTTGAACTCTGAACCCTTTGAGATCACAAAGCTTCTATGTTGGCCAACACTGACAGATTCTTGTGCCTGGTTTGGGTTTTGAAGCTGCATACAGAAATTCTTTGAACTTCCCAAACCAAACACAGATCAGGAAAATAGACACACAGGGTGCATGAACATTTAAATAAGCAGCAAAAATGAATGGGTAATTTCTAGATTTTTTTTCCTGATTTGTGTTTATTTTGCCCCATTCAAAGCAAGAATACCCTGCCTGTGTAAAGGGGGTTATCTGTGTTCAGCCAACCCACAAAGGCATGTCTAGTCTAGTGATGGGAGAGGGGCCATGGTGCTGGCTGCAGAACCTCCATAATGGTCTACATGACTATCTTGGCCAAAAAGTTTTAATCAGAAGAGCCTTCTAGATTCCATACTGTTGATTAAGAAACAGTAGGTGCTTTACTGTGTAGAAAGCTATACTTACTGTAACCATCAGTGTTGTCAGACTCTAGCTACACTGAAGATAAATGCTTCAAAAAATAAAACATTTCTCACAACAAAATAAGGGAGTGCAATCAGAACGTTGGCATAGTTTGCATTACTGCTCAACAACCTGGTCAGTGGCAATACAGAATTATATCATTACATTAGATTGAGCATGTATCGTTTGATATTTTTGAACATAATAAAAAATATCTTTCTTTCCAAAAAGAGAATCTTGCACAAAATTACATTGCCTCTTTAGAGGCAGACCATATTGAGAATTACATTGCTTCAGGTAGTAATAGCAAGATATGCACTCACACTATTTCTTTAACTACACCAGATGAAAGCACCCTAGAGTAAATAGGGAAAATCTTTCCTTTTGACAGAGAATGGAATGGAGTTATTTTGATTTAATGAAGAAATGCAATTTAATTGATGTATCTGGGATTTTTGCCTCTGTAATGTTAGATATGTTGTCTTGAACGCAATTAATTGAAACTGAAATAAAATGCTTTGATTTGAAATGCCATTAAAAGAAACTTGTCACCTAAACAAGTTTTCAAAACCAAATAAAATAACCCATAAGTTTAATAATACTTGACATGGAAGGAGTTGGTATTGCTCATTAAAATTCTACTACCAAGTCTTTGGTTGGTTAATTTTAAGTGATTTTGAGTAGATAAAATGCAACGTCAAAAATTGTGATGCCTAGATGAAGCTAATGTTATTAAAAACTTTAGGTTTAGTACTTTTACTGAAAGGAAGGAGGCAATTAAGTACTGCTGAAGTGTCTGAAGCAGGTTATTGGTGCCAGCTTACATCCCCAAGCTGGAATGCCAAGGGAGAGGTAGTTAAATCTGTGTATGTGATTTGCGTATATTTCTAAATGCTCATGAATCTATTCGAATTGCAAGTTTCTTACTAAGATCCAATTTAAAAAAAAAATCCCTCAGCTGTTGGATGCATTAATTATTTGCAGTGCTATAACAGAGTTAAAAGTATGGGAAGAAGTCTGTTATGAAGGATTTATGATTTTTTTTTTCTGTCTTCCCTGAATGAATTAAATCCAGTCTGTAGTGTTAGTTTTCCTTATAGATGGAGAGGATTCTAATGGAGCATTAATGAATGAAGGCACTGGCAGACATGGGCAATTTAAATGAAGTGATGAGAAGGAAAATTCAAATTTGCAAGGCAGATCAATACAGCGCTGCATGAATCTTGTACATTGTTGTTCCTTCTCCTGGAAATTAAGGTCATCGTCTAACAAGCTGCAATAGTAATTGTTCTGGAGAACTGTAGAGGGAACCCACTTCGTTCCAGCCATATTTTGTAACTCTGAATGAAGTGCTTTCTTCTCCCAGGAGCAGTGAACATCAGAACAGATTAAAAGTTTCTTTTGATGTGTCTCTGCTTCTACAAGCAACTTGGAAAATGATGCATGCTTTTTTTTTTCGAGACCTTGAACTGAGGTAGCAGCAGCAGGGAGCCAGTGTACCAGAGCCCAGACCAGTATGCTAAAAACACTGCACTAATGCAACCTTGGGCCCCAATTCTCCTATGTGTTTCAAAACTTCTCCATAATATTTTATACCCTCATCAAAATGATTGACTCCTTCAGATGGTCACACCTTCCTCCCTCTAGCTCCTTCTGTCTTTCCATGGAAATCCGGAGGCTTTTCAGTTAGACAATTCTATTTTTTTGCACAAAATTTTAAGGAAAAAGGTATTTTTAATTATCTCCAAAGTTTCAGTTGGTGGTATTATGAAGTAAATGGGTTTTGGGTGAAGCTATTTAGTTGTCAGTTGTTTGTCATTCTGTCATTCCAGGGTTGTTTAAGTGTTGCATTACATTTTTGCAACAGAAGATGGTGTGTGCAGGTGGAGGGAGGATGCAGCTATGTTGTGCTGAAATTCCATAGAGATTATGTGCAGACAGTAAAAATCAAGACGTAATTACTGGTGCTGGATGGAAAACAACTTTCCTCTTTTATAAAATGAATCCTTCAAATCCCTTTGAAGCCTTTTTACCTTACCTTTTCATAGAATAACAGTATGGTTGAGTTTGGAAGGGATCTCTGGAGGGCATCTGGTCAGACCCCCTGCTGAAGCAGGGCCATCTAAGAGCTGGTTGCCTAGGATCATCTCCAGACAGCTTTTGAGTATCAGCAAGGATGGAGACACCACAGCTTTTCTGGGCAACCTGTGCCAGTGCTCAGTCACCCTCACAGTAAAAAAAGTGTTTCTGATGTTCAGAGGGAACCTCCTGTGTTTCACTTTGTGCTCATTGCTTCTGGTGTCACAAAGCACCACTAGAAAAAGCCTGGCTCTACCTTATTTACATACTTCCTTTGGGTATTCATAAACATTGATAAGATTCCCCTGAGCCTTCTCTTCTCCAGGCTGAACAGTCCATGCTCTCTCAGCCTTTCCTCATAGGAGAGATGCTTAAGTCCCTTAATCATCTTTGTGGCCTTTTGTTGGACTGTCTCCAGTAACCCCATGTCCTTTGTGTACTGACAGGCCCAAAACTGGAGCCAGCACTCCAGGTTTGGCCTTGCAAGTGCTGAGTAGAGGGGAAGGATCGCCTCTCTCCACCTGTGGGCACCAGAAGCCCAGGACACCATTAACTGCCTTTGCAGGAAGGGCAAATTACTAGCTTACGTTCAATTTGGTGTCTACCAGGACCCCTAAGTCCTTTTCTCCAAAGCTGCTTTCCAGCTGGGTGAAAAGAAGCACTTTTTCTAGAAATCCAATACTTCCTTATCAAAAAGTCTTGCATAACTTCTACTTTTCCAGGGGAAAATGCCAACAGCCCCACTAGTGCCTGCTCTCAGTGAGAGTGCCCTCCTGGAAACAAAGCCATACAGCTGTTTGCAACAGCAGAGCAGGGTGCCACAGAGAGCCCTTTCAGGTCTCTGTTCAATGCATTTCCACCAAAACAACATCAGTAACAAAAGTCTTCCCTGCTGATTAACTGCTACAGCCTTTTTCTACTGAGTAAGGATATGTCTTGGCCTCTTCCTTGGTCCATAGCAGCCCTGAGATCAGACTGAACACAGGTCAGCTTTTGCTTCTAGATTGTGAATGCTTTAACAGTAATCTTCTTTCTTACTACAACCCCTGTCCACTTTCATTTACCCACATACTTTCATTTTTACTATACCTCATGGTTATACTCTGTGTAACGGATAGAAATGAATGCTACTTTGCTTTAGATTCCTTTGAAGATGATAGAAATATTGAAGGATATTGGTATCATGGACACCTATATGTAAAATGTTAGGTATATTTAAGTCTTCTGTCATCATGACAACCTGTTTGTATTAGTCAGAAAAGGAAAGGAAATAAAGGCTTTTGTTGTGATTGCTACTCAGCTGATACCCAGCACTCAGAACCTCCCCCTGACAGTATCTTCTCTTACCAGACCTTCAGAGTATGGGATTTCTTTATAATGCTTTCAATGTCTAAACCAGTGTGTGTTGTTGGCACCTAACAAACAGTACCAAGGCCCACGTATTTAAATATGTTTAACCATTTGACCTAGGTTTCCAGGATCTGTCTCTAGATTCTTACACGACATCTTTAATCCCTATACTACAAAACTCTTTTCAAAGGGAGGCACGGACTGCTCCCCCACCTTGTGCCCCATTCTTGGCAGTTCTGCCTCCCTGATCATTTACTATTGAACTACAGTAATCAGAGGGTTTACATGCATCAAAGTAAAATCCTTACATGAGAATGAGAAAGCCATTCAGTGAGAACAAAAAACCTTAAGAATTTAAGACAGAACATATGACAACATGCAGGTCCAAAGGAAAAATACTGAATCCTATGCCTCGC
Organism: Antrostomus carolinensis; assembly: GCF_000700745.2. Taxonomy (NCBI): domain Eukaryota; kingdom Metazoa; phylum Chordata; class Aves; order Caprimulgiformes; family Caprimulgidae; genus Antrostomus; species Antrostomus carolinensis. The sequence goes on from NW_010308736.1 coordinate 21,200, forward strand.
TTCCTAAGAAGAGCTACAGTTTTTACTGCCTAATTTTAAATGTGTTTTGGAAGAGCTCTTTGAAAAATAGCTTTCAGCTGCTTGAGTAAGTTTTTCAAACATGAAGAGAATTTGTAAGTCCTTTTGTTCAAGCATCAGTCTCATGTGCAAAATGCTCTCCCCAAACACATCTCTCTTGGAGGTAAAATTCACGTGTTTTGCCTCACCCCCAAACAAATGCTTTTGCATGAGTCATAGACTGTGGAACTATTAACCCTAATTGAAATGCACATCTAAACTGACACTTAACCCTGATTTTTTCAAGCAGCACATGAGGCTGTGGGCGATACTGTCTTATTTGGATAGCACCTTGCAGCCTGGAGGCTTTAAAAGTATTTTATTTACATAATGTCTCATTTATTTTGTAAGAATTACACACTCCTCATCACTGCTATGATCTTCTTTGGCATAGATAATATCCAGCAGCTGATTATCAGCCTACAGAAATGCTGTGTAATAAGAAATAAAAAGAGATTGTACATCTCACTGAAACCATGGAGTCAATCAAGAAGGAACACCATCAGGAAAAAAAGAAAAAAAAACAGTCATGGGGCTTCCACCCTTCATTCACACAGTGCTGAGGGTCAACAGTAGACACAAAATCAGATGAGAAAAAAGAACAGTCACTAAGTTTCCACCCGTGGTTTGTACAGTCCTGCTGGTTACCAGCAGGCAGAGTGCACTAAGACACAGAAACCAACCTGGGCAATCTGTGGTGAACAGTATTTTACATAACCTGAAAAAACAAATGCATAAGCCAAGATTTTGAGAAGTGACACATTCTTTAGCTGGTGAATAAAAGATATATTTAAAGAGGGTAGAACCCGTGTTTTTTTCTTCAAAAGCAGATACTTATGAGGGAACACTAGTTTCACCACTTGGGGCAGCCAGTGACAACCACAGGAGAGTGCAGAGAATAGCTGCAGGAGATAAATTACACAAACCTTCAGAAGTCACCCACCTGTTGAAGTGGTTTTCATTTTTTATTGTTTAAAATAATCTGATCAATATTCTTGTTGGGGTTGGATTAGGATAACAGCATAGGAGAAACATGAAACAGTTTGGGCTGTTAGGTGGGCAAAGCTTATTATAGTTTAAACATGTTTGATTATATCAGATGTATAGTGGGAGAGATATTTATAGAACAATAGAGAAAATACTGCTGGTGTCTTACAGGTGAGAGAATATTTAAGTGTAGAGAAATGCAGTACAATTCTACCTGTGAAAATTTTAGATATTGCTAATTATAGGAGACAGAAGTTACAAAATATAGTATTAAACCTGATAGGAGTAACAGGAACTTTACTAAAAATAATACATTTTTCAAGATGCATTGTGAGTAAACACCTTGAAAGCCAGTTCATATCAATTTGCCTTGAAATACAGAAAAGAGTGAAAGTTAGCTCACAGCAGTTGGGATGACAGGGTTTGTGAATTTATCTCATCAGAAACAATGGAACATTTGGAAACAAGTACTTTGCCATTTATCATTATCAACTGTAATTGAAATTGGCGCAGCTCAACACTTTGTTCTGAAACTGTGGAAGCTGTGTCATCAGATATTGGCCTAACACAACAGAGGGCCTTAATGTTCACTGACAAGAAAGCTTTGGAGTATATAAAGGTCTACCCTCATCAAAACTCTAGGTTCCTAAATATGACAGTAGAACATGTATGTAGGGGAAGAAAGAGCCTCAGCCATAGTGTTTATAACTTTTTAAGTAGTGCATTCCTTGCAAAGGTCTTCCAGATGCTCCTGTTGCTGCTGATACACGTCAGTAATTTTATTTAGGGATTGTGTATCATTCCAGCATCAGTCAAGCATATTCAACTGATCGCAAGAGAATGACAGAATATCTCAATTCTAGGCTGCCAAATAAATTCAACTCTTATATATAAAGACTAGTGATTAAGGAAACACAGAGCTACAATATGTAAATTATTCAAGTTCTGCAGGTTGAGGTTTTGCATTCAGCATAAAACATCAGGTTTGAAGGAGAAGAGCAACTGCTCTCATCTATATTTCTTGCTTGATAGCAAAGACTTGCAGGAGGGAAGGATGACTTGCTGTGAGTCTATAGCCTGCAGATTACAGGCTGTTTAGCTGGCTTTCCTTTCTAATTTTTTTCTATTAAATGCTTTTATTCTTTGTCTGTCAGATTCTTCTCTTAATAACAGCATTCAGGTATAAACACAAAAACTGATATGGTGAGAGAGTTGTGCATTAATTTCTTGAAGGTTAAGGATGAGCTATCTGAAGAAGAGGTGTTTAGTCATGTCAGTCACCAAGATCCTTTCTACAGACAAGGGAAA
>NW_010308736.1:23563-31837 GCF_000700745.2 Antrostomus carolinensis
GGAGGGTGATGCCTTCCCTCTAAAGACAAGGGTTTAAAGTTGGTAAATTGTGTTGCCTGTCAAGGCCTCCTCGATCAACTGAAGAGGAGATCAGGTGACAAGCTTCCATTATGTGTCTGAGCTTTTGATGGATAAAAATAGGATAATTACCCAGCTGAAATGAGACATTTCCCACATTTGGATGCCAGAATTGCTCTTTATATGTTCTTTCCCAGTGACAGGGAGAACCTGCAAAACTGGCTGTGATGAGGGAGGGTCCTCTTCTCAACCAATACAAAAATGTTGTTAACTCTGTGATTTCTTCATCTCAAGAAAGAGTAAGCTCCAGGGAGTAAGCTGTACTATCCTGAAACACTCCAGAAAAATGGGATGGATTATCCTCTGAAGATGTTTCCATCATAAAGAAAAACATCTTCTACTGACAAACTTCTGAATGGTTAAAGTTAAGTGAGTTGAATATCACTTCTATGATAGCTCAGATTGAAATAAGGCACTGTATTGTTGTGTCAAGGTGTTGGCACCAGAGAGGCCGCAGGAGTAGCTTCTGTGAGAAACCAGGGGCTACCTTATGCTGGACACAGCTGGTTCCAACTGTCTTCAATGAACCCACTGGATGAACGTGGCTAAGCCTATCAGTCAAGCTAGTGGTGCCTCTGGAAAAACACACTTAAGAGAGGGCAAAATACCACAGAGAGAGGAAGAGGGAACAAAAGAAAAGAGAAAAATCAGAGGGAACACCAAAGGTCAAAGGAACAAGAGAAGGACGTGCTCCAGGTACCAGAGCAGATATCCCCTGCCACCCACAAAGGATCCATACTGGAGCACAGCAAAAGTATGTGAAGGGAGGATGAGCAGAGAGAAACTGCTGTGTGCTGATCAGAGCACCCCAGCCCTGTGCTGCTTGCAGCAGAGGAGAGGAGAGTGGAGTGAAAGTCTGAAAAAGAGGGAAGGAAAGATGTTTTTTATTAATTTTTGTCTTTTTGTTTCCCATTAGCTGAACTAGCAATTATGGTTTTATTGGGAATAAATTAAGTTAATTTTCCTCAAATTGAGTCTGGTTTGCTGGCAACTGTAATTGGTAAGTGGTGTCCTTGTCTTTATCTCAACTGATGACCTTTCTTGTTCCTGTTCTTTCTGTTTTCGTCCCATCTCACTAAAAGGCCGGAGTGAGTGAGTGGCTGGGTGGGTGTTTGGGTGTTAACCATAAGCACACTTACCCTCTATTATGATAAATTACTTTCATGTGTTTTTTCTAGGAAAAAATGAAACCTTGAGTGTACACAGTTACTTTGGAAAGTACAGCAAAATTCCATATGTGGTATCGAATACATGGAATGAATTATGAATGAGAAAATTCAGATAATGACTTAATATTTCCTTTTCCCCAGATAATTCAGGAGACGAGATTAGAATAGTCTACCAGAAGATGAAATGGCTTTAGCAATATCTAAATATTTCCAGATATACACACAGAATATGTGCAAACCTATGCTAATGTATACACAAACCCAAGTGGCAGTCAGATTTGCATTGTAAGCTGAATAATTTAATTGGGAATGTATTTTTCCATTCAAAATTATAATTTTCTGAATATTTCACTTGCTCTGAAGTAGAAAAGCAACAATCATTCAAAAAACTATATTGAATTAGCTGGATTGTTTGGTTTTGATTTGCAGAGACAAAACATTTCATTTCAAATTTCACCTTTTGTATGAAAGCATGATTATATGATTTTTTACTTTAAAACAGCTTTTCAATATTGTTTTTCAAAAGTGTTAAAACTGGGCTTTTCTATATCACAGTATTTTTTTCCTAAATGAAAAGCTGTCAATACTGACGCATACTAAAAACATTTATTGTGGGTGTGAATACTGCTTACCTAGGAAAAAAATTCTGACTAAAATATTCTGACTGGCAGATCATTTATCTCAGGTCATCCTTTTCTTTAACTCATCTTTGCCATTGATGGTGGAGCAGGTTTTCTGTTCAGAAGCAGATGCAATAGCCTTCTGGATTGGTGTCACAGCAGTCACCTTCTCTGCAGTCACTATGGTTACATGGCAAAAGCAGCATTCATCCTTCATGCTCGCTATTCAGCTGCCCCTATTCCACTTTCTACCAGGACTGCATTCACCATACCGGGGTGGCAGCATTGCTTGTGAGCTCCCTCATCCTTTTATCACTGGGAATGAGCACAACCCCTCACTCTACCTTTCTCTTAAGTGTTAACCCTGGTGCATGGCTCTGAGAAGAGCCAGGTCTTGCAGAGAATGTTCACTGATAAGCAGCCGGCACAAAGGATGCATTTAGTGTGTGGGACTGCAGCTTAATAATGGGGTCTTGCAAATGGTATCTGAGAACATTATTTTCAAAGCCTGGGATTCATTAGTTAGGTATAGTTGTAGCTGGCTACTCTGAGAAGCAGAAAGGAGTTCTGTAGGCATTAGGGTAGAGTAAAATGGACAAAACCATCTGAATAGGATACACAAGTGTAAGACCCAGCTCGATAACTTTCTTCAAAGGTAAATCAGACTGAAGCCAGACCTGTTTTAAAACAAGCTTTTTGGTGGCTCTTTAACATTTCTGCAATGGCTTTTCACTCCTTGTTTCTGGCCAGGACCAACACAGCTATTCTGAAGTGCCTCAGCAAGCATACGGTGTGTGTGCTGTTTCCATCATTAAGTACCCAGGCGACAGAGAAGGGAACGCCTGCTGGAAAACACTGCGAGAAGGGGATTTCTGTTACCTGAAGTGTAGGAGTTTATAACTTGAACTGTGGATATGCCTCCTTGCCAATTAGTATCTGGACAGAACCAGAAATTTAGTATTATAAGTCTGAAGTATCATTGACACAAGTTACCCACCAATTCTCTTCACGACTGGTTATATTTTCACTTATTAGAGATACCTATTCACAAAAAACAAGTATTCACACTAGACTCTTCCAACTGTGGTTTAAAGTGGTGCTGTCATTACAGAGCTGACACATTGCATACACCCTGCCAACTTGTTGACAAAAAGAGAGAAACATAATTTAATACAGCTGTTTTACTGCAAAAAGTATCAACAACACTTCAGCCTTTTTATTTCAGTCCTGTCAATCAAAAATACCCACTCTACCAGATAAGTTAACATGCCCTGGAAGAATGCTTGTTTTTGACAGCATTCAGAACATGGTGTGACTTTTTTTTTAAATTATATTTTTTATTATCTGTTCCTTTGGCCTATTCACACTTCTAATTACTCAGAAGACTACAGCCCTCCTCAGTGACTCCAATGATGAATTCAGAGAAAGTTTTGGGCACATCCCTACACCTGAACATATCAGACAGGTACAGTTGTTTTCCTTCTCTTAAAAGAAAGGTTAGGTTTCCTTAAAGATGAGATCAGATTTATTGTTACTTCTTGGATTATTACCTGTACCCACTTTACCCACTTGCATACTGCTTTAATGAACTTGTGTTCTTGAGCTTGCTCAGCATCGGCATTTCTGAAGGTCTGATATCAAACTCTTGTTTTACTAAATCCTTTTTTTTTTTTTTTTTTTTTTTTTAGTGAAACTTGACAAGTTGTAGTCTTCACAGCAAATTCTGATTCCTCCCTACCTTTTTTCCTACTTTCCTTTTCCTCTCTTCTTTTGTAACAGTTCTGGTCTATTTGTAGTTATTTCACTCCCTAGATATGTAAACCAGCCTATTTGAATTTGTGAATGAACCTATCCTTGGATGGGCATTAGACTTCTGTGTCCTGAACAGGAAACTGATGTGGGAATGCACATTATCTGGACCATGAGCAGTTTAGGTTTTTTACAAGACTTTTATTTCTTCCATATAGTTCATTTTTTATCTTTCCCTCATATATTTTTAAAGTAGAAGAAAAATTCTCTCTGGAGAGTACCTGATGATGTTGTGAGTTTCTAGCCTGTGAGATTTCCATAGCAATAATTCCTGAATTAGTAATACCCTAATGCAATATAGTAAATCCTGATTAGGCTACCTGTCAGCAGGTAAATAACATATTTATGAGACATATAAACCAATTTCTAATTTATAATGATATTTCCAAAAAGGAACTGGAAAATACTGTCAGCTAGATTTTGACCTTACTTGCAGTGAGTGTTTCTAACTATAGGGAATCTGAGATTTTCCTGGTGAGCAGGAACACTTAGGATCTGTTCAGTGAGAATTCATAGGCTGAGATCTCTGCCAATAAACCTTGATATTTGTCTTGCCTAATTCTCTGTGAAGTTTATGCAGAAAATTCTTAAGGCAAAAAAGATGGTTTGACTCACTGTAAGTTTTTAATAAGTGATCCAGTATGAAGTCATTCAGAAGGAGAAAGTAGCTATTCTGCTCTATGTTTTTTTTAATGGATTCTGGGACAAAGGAATGAAGTAGCATGATGGGCCCAGGAAAAATGGTTTTTTTTGACAAAGGTCAATGAATTTTGCATTCTGCTTTAGATAGAGCTGTCCTGATGTGAACATTGCTATTTCAGCAATGTACTTCAACATCAACAACAGTATGATTAAAACTTAGCCATTGTTGTGAGCAGAAGGCTTGTTAGAGCCAGATTTAGTTGCCCAAGCATGGCTGGGGAGGAGTCCAAGAGACTTTCTGGACCCTATAGATCTGCCCAGAACAAGAAGCCAGAACCCTGTTATACAAATGATATATCTGAAAAAGATAAATATGAGACAAAGATGCAACTGGCACTGGAAACCATGGCAACAGGTGGGTGCATATCAAAAGAAGAGGAAATCCAGAAGCAGGGGTTAAGACTCAAATATATTCATGCCTTCTCTATGAACTCCCTGTTGTCTGGAGAATTTTCCTTTCGGAAGCTGCAAGATTTCACTCTGCAGAACATTTTAGGAATGTGTTCATTTCTTTTAAATATTTCAGATACATAAACATGAGCCAGGTACCTACACAGTATAATTGCATCGAGGTGAAGATGCACAGACAGGACAACCGTGCCCCAAATGTGCTTTACAAAATTCCAGCCTAGTAAATAATAAGAATGCCAGATCTGTCCCTCAAATAAGAATTCAGAATCCTCTAGGATATGGCAGCACCCTCTCTCAACCAGCTGAGAGGAACCTGTCTGTATGTCCGTGCTATGTTGAGGTGCAACAGGGCACATGATCACTCCGTTTGTGCATAGGTTGGCTTCTGTGCACCAGGCGCAGTTGACACTGGGTAGAAGCTTAAATGCCTGTCTGAGACTTCTCAAGTGTAAGGAAATTGTTTCTTAATCATGCATTCAATTCCACTCATCACCATCATTATTCTAGCAAGGAAAAGTTCCAATGTTTTAATTTATGGAGCTGTGCATAACATTTGTCAGTGTCTTGCTACGTTTTACTCTCAGAAATATGACACAATTTTCTCATTTGGTAGTAATATTTTGATATAATGTTGCACATCAGAATTAATCATAAAATCTCTATGCTTTTTATCAATTTAAATAATCTCTCTTGAATTTTTTTTGTATAAACATAATCAGATGTGTTTCTCAAAACATCTGAACACCAAAGTGCTAGATGTCTAGTTTATCTGCTTTTGAAAGATTTAACATGACGCTACAAACAGAAGTTCAAAGAGATGGAAACAAAGTCAATATATGCATTTGCAGACAAATTTAATTTTTCTCCCTAAATTACAGCCAAAACATAGAATTTAAATAAATAAATAAATAAATAAATAAATAAATAAATAAATAAATAAATAAATAATAGACTTATGGCTGTAAAGTCGAAACATTTTGGGCAAAAAATTTTTTAACACAAACAGTCTGGGTAATCATACACCTGAAATGCAAAATAAAGAACAGTTTGCTGGCTTTCTTTTTCTACTAATATTCAAGCTGATAGATCACTTAAAGACTTCACTCAATTTATGAGGGTCAGAAAGTCATATTTTTATTCAAAATAACTCAAGTGTTTTTTGGCATTTAAACTTTTCTTTGAATATTTTATTTCCATTTCAGATAGGTTCCTAAAGATCTCAGCTACTCCATCAACAAACCTCTGTTCAGCCTAAAAAGATAATCAATACTCTGTTACCCACCATTATTCTAGCAGCATTGTTGTCCTCCAGAGTATCTGAACATATTCAGAATTGAGAGACTTAAAATTCATTGCAATATGGATATTTTCAGACAATTTCCAATTAAGAGACAAGTATGCATGTGTTCATCTTTTTTTTTTTTTTTCTTCTCAATGAAGAAGTTTTTTGAACAAGTTGCCATTCTTGCTCAGTGTATGTGTTTGTTCCTGGAGATCTTTGCAATGCCACTATCTGTGTCCCTCTAGCCTAGTTTTTGCTCTTTACAATAGATATCCTGTCTTTTGCCTTTGTGCTGATGGCAGTGAAACATGTCTGTCAAGCAAAATGCTTTCTTTTATCGTTTAATTATCTTTGGATTTATGTCATGATCATCAATTCTTCCCATTGACTGCCTCCTCCAAAACTGACTGAGAAAATGAAATGTTCCAGTTCACAGCCTGTTCTCCAAAAATAGCAACATTAAAAAGCGTGAAAGATTTGTCCTAAATGCTGTTAAGGTGTCCTGCTCAGCCTGCAGTTTAACAGAAATTCTGTCATGGGACATCTTGAAGCTGAGTTAAATATACTTTTACAACAGTAAAAGGCCAGTATTTTGCCTAGGAAATTTTGATGAAATAGCAGGTAAAATGTTGTCTCCTTTTGAAATCATTTTTAGTTCCATAACAAAGGTCTGTGCGCTTAGGATTTAATTCAAGGGAAAAATCAGTATTGAGAGGTATGCCTTGTATCTTCAGAACTCTGAGCTGATGCACACTGTGGGTCACTCACGGTCACTTTATAAATTTCAGTGATTTGAAAGTAATTTATAACCTAACAAAAAAATTGTAAAAAAAGTGTGAATAAATAAATTTATTTCTTAAAATAAATTAATCCTCAGAACTATAGAAGACAGTCCTGGCTTATGCAACATGAATTCTGAAGCTAGACCACTAATCTGATTTGTTCCTGATTTACCTAAGTGTAACAAATAAATTGTGTAAAAAGAAAGTACAATAACATCTGGCTGGCACTCAGGCGCATCTCAGACCTGGCCAGTATCCGAGAAGCATCCGGGAAGTGACTATTTTGGTCACTTTCTTCTGTTGGCTTCTCCCCAAAGCCTGGCCAGGGCCCAAGGAGGAACAAAGGAAGTTCTTATTGATCCAACTTTGACCACCTACTTCTGAACAAGGCCGGCTACCTGGTCTCACGGCCTCGTCGGTATATCGCTCTCCCTTGGAGCTCCAACCAAGGGCTGGACAGGGCCCAGGGAAGAGCCAAGCGAGTTCCTTTATTTCCCCAGCTGTGAACACAGACTCCTAAATAAGGCTGGACACCTGGTTTCTCAGCCTTGACAACATACTTTGGAACAGAACAAGATACATATATTCTAGTAATATTTCATCTATATTTCATATTCTACTAACGAGCATGCCTATTTTGCTAACAAGCGTACATATTTCACTAATGAGTTGATTATGTGAGATCGTGTTGTGGGATTCATCTAGAGGTCAACTTTGGTTTTGGCCCTACTACTCAGGCCTCAGCACTTCACTGAGCCAGAAGATTTGGTGTCATCCTGGCCCCATGGAGTCCCAGTGTCCAAGACGCGTGGGTGCCAGAAGGCAGTGCAGGGCCATGGGGACATACCTCCCAGGGGTGCCCCAGCGGCACAGCTTGGGGATGCCCAGCAGCCCTCCCAGCATCGCCAGGAGCCGAATGGGGTAGCCGCCTCCCTCTCTGCTATGTTCTGATCCCCTGGGCCTGGGCACCCAGCAGCCGCTGACTGCCGCGGGGTGGTTGGGAAATGGAGGGGGGGATAGCTGGCTGCACCTTCTGAGAAGGGTTTCTGACATCACTGCTCAGCAGGGGTGTTGGCAAAACACATGCAGTGTGTGACTAATTCATAAAACCTACTATAACTGATCAGGTGACCAATTCCATGCTGAAAGAGAAACAACATTAAAAATTGGGAGAAAAAGCTTAAAATAGAAACTATGAACACATGTCTGTGTATAGCTAGACAGATGGCATCTCTTTAAGCAGGGCCTATCCATATGGCAAGCTAGTAAATTGTATGTGAATGCTGTATAGGATCCCAGTGGAGCAAAACCCAATTTTTTTTTTACTCAGATAGTGTATGCTATATACCACACTTATGCTTTGGATGACAACATAAGCAGTTTTATGCCATCAGCTTCTAGTAGTGGGTGCAAATAATCAG
>NW_010308736.1:31860-38587 GCF_000700745.2 Antrostomus carolinensis
AGAAACACGAATTTATCAGGGAGTTAGGAAACTCTCTGAGTGAGGGTTCGAATAAATAGAAAAGAAGAACAGGGAAAAACAGATCCAATCTGCAGATAAGCAGCTTTCATAAACAGTCAAATTTAATAGCTGATTAAGAGAAAATACCAATTAATAACTTGTTCACTGAAGAGGTCTGTTCCTTTTCCTCTTCATCTTATTTTAGCACTGACAGACTACAGAGTCCTGCAGTACTAAAAAGTCCATGTCAGCGTGGGGGAAGGCTGCTGAGGACACAAAATTTCTCTAATATGGTAGGAAGACTATCCAGGTACGGAAGATTTCTGAATCAGAATAAGTACATCCCTCACCTTTTCATTCCTCACGAGCTTAAGCATTCAGCTCATGTGCTGGTTATTTTTCCAGAGCTGCAAGCTCTTCTCGAAGGAGAAATTCCAGGAATAAAGGAAAGGTTGTAGCTAAAAGTGTATTACCTGCCATGGGGCAGGGATTACACTGCTTGAGCAGGAGGAAGCCTGCACAGCAGTCTTATGTCTCGGGAGAACTGTGAAGAAGCCAATTTTATCTACGAAGAAAACTCAAAAAATAGTTACAACCACTAATTTCAAATTAGAAAATCTCTGTACCCTTTGAAACTAAGCATAGTGAGGCTATGACGTTGGAAAGCAAAGAAAGTGAATGTATCAATACGAAATATCTTAATTTTAATGGAAGTTTAATTGCAAGAGGCTGCTAACAATTTCAGTCATTCTCATTTGCTTGTTGACATGTGAAGTGTTGAAAAATGTTTCACATTTTTAAAATATAACAAAAGAAAAGAAAATGTAAAAAAAAGAGTGCAGTTAACATATTTCTTAACTAAATAAACATGCATATCTGCACATGTGGTGGAATATACAAGTAAATAAAAATAGTTTTTATATTAACACTTCTGTGGGTATCCACATTTTCAACTCAGTTTAACAATCCCTTATTGATCTCTAGGAAAGGATGATAATTTGATAAACCGGTGTGCATTTGCAGCTATATCACATAACTGATCGAACCAGTTAAAGTAAGACTGGAACACCAAACAAACTGAGAACCAACTGAACTTCATTTTCAGGCTTAAATTTGTACTTTCAGATGAATTGTCATGTTTGAACACGTTTATCATTATTTGTAACCATCCTGTGCTCTAGTAAGACCTGAATACACAGATAGCCATACCTATATGCTGTCTTGCAGAATTCAGTGGCATCCTGAGGACAATAATATGTGTATACACATTATGGTGCAACACAATAGTCAAGGCCTGTCTTCAAAACATTATTAAGTTGTCCCTTGTTTCTGAGCCCCATACAAGACTAGCTTGCATGCAGTGAATGAAATGTCAGTCATTTACCATACAGGTACCAAATCCCACAGAGTCTGATGAATTTCAGGTTCCATCTATCCCAATTTTTATAATTCTTCACAAATATTTCAGAGTGCTTTTGGGATCATTTTGTGTTCTGTAACAAGAATGTGTGCTATCACTAACTATAACTACCAATAATTATTACTAGTAGTTGTCAGTGCATTGTTAGCTTTTTCCCTAATCTTTCTTGTTCACCAGACTCAGAAAGAGTCTTTGACCTTTCGGTCTGGAAGATGAGGCTCAGGAAATCATTCAGCTCTTCAGCACAAGGAAAGTTGAGGACTGGCAGTTCTTCCTTTCCCTCATTTATTGTCTATAGAAAGAGGATGTAAACTTGTGAATGTATATCAGGCTCGTGAGTCATGCTGATTAGCAGATATTTAGCCAGGCTCATTTGCTTAACCTTTATGCTTGTCACATGTCATGCAACAAACTCCACTGTGCATTACAAAGGATTTGACATCATGGAAGTAATTATTCCAAAATGATTCTGATAGATTAAAAAAAAAAAAAAATGAGGCAATTTGGCCCTAAAAACAACATTCTCTAATGAGAATGTTTCTGGATCTGCAAATCCATAAGCATGTTTTATTTATAGCCCAGCCTATGATTCATCATTAGAGTTTCTTTCAGATTTTGGAAGAAAAATTGTTCTTCCATGCACAAGTGTTTTTAGATAACCACAGCTGCTCCTCACTAGCTGCTGTTTCAATATCTAACACTAGCATTCTTATGCATCTTTGCTCCTCTCTGTTCAGATTCAAACCCTTTTCACCACACACAATCAATCCCATTGTAAGGGCTTCAGGCAGCAGCCACTGCACCCATAATTTGGCTTGTCAGCAAACCATCCCCTTTTCATTCCAAGGAGGAACAGATGATGGGATGAAACTTTGTGCTGGCTAGAAATCTTTGAAAGGATGGTGCTGCCCCACTCCTGCCTCTGCCAAAACACCTCTGAAACATTTTAAGGCAGTTGTCAGAAGCTCTGCTGTGTAAGCAGCAAAGGAAGGCAGGATACTACCTAGCCCTTCTGCTGCTCTGGCATCAGGGGTTGAAATTTGAGTTTGTCTGTGCATTGCTTGCTGGGTGATAAAAGGAAGAATGGTCTTCCATTTATTAATGACAAATCACTTCTTAGAGTTATTTGTCATTAATAAAATTATTTTTGGAAGTTTGGTGGTTGCAGTTAGCATTTCTGTTCTCTCCTCTTGTTTTAAGTGCCTTCTCTGCAAACAGGCAGGTGTATACCTTGTTTAAAAAGCAGAGTTTGAGCTAAACTTTTCTGGCAGTCCTGTCGCCACATAAATTTTGGTCATCTCTGCACTCACATGTATCTCTACATACCTAGTAAGGTTTTTTCCACTAAGATAAAACACTGTTGAACTTTCTGGGCTGCAAGGCTACTGTTTAGCAACAGATGCATCTCTACTTTCAGATACCATTCCAGTTTATTAATATCCTCATGTTTACTCTTCCAGGATCTGATCAGACTTGAACTGAGAGAGATGAGAGGCTGTGCCTGAGTTATCGACCAGCTCACCAAATCCTGGATCGCTTACTGAGTACCTCTACAGACAACGTTGGAGAAATGAGACTGCAGCTTCATGTGCATGTCTGGCATAGCAATAGGAAATGAAGCTGTTTTGTTGTCTCAACTTTGTTCAGCTTTATTTTGGAGATGGGTATGAACAGAACTTTGTTTGATGCTGGTGGGGATGCAGAGGTGGACTAGCAGCAGAGCAGCGCTTCCTGCACTTGCAGCACCTTGTGAGGCTAAAACAGCTGAAGCTTTGTGACTGTAATCAGCGCCAACTCGTAGGATGAGTTTGTAGTCTTGGCCTAAGGTTGAGGAAATGAATGCTCTGTCACTTCACACTTTACTGCTGTCTGATAGCTTGGAGAAGGCAGAAAATACTGTAGAGAGTAACTAAGTGGGAGAATGTTGACATTATAAATAGTAAAGAAAAAATTGAAGCCTTTGAGCAGTCCTATAGCTCTAGTGTAAGGAATTTGCAGGTCTGCTATCAATTTCATTCCTGTGGGCAGACAGAAGTCTTGTCCTGTTATATCCCCTCTTCAACAGTATTGTGATCGTATGGACCTACAGTGCAAACCATCTCATACTGCATGAGTACTTGGCCCAGTTCCCATAAATAAGAGCATATACACCCATCCTTGCCCTCCAATCCTCTTCCCTATCCCCTGGGGGTGGGGAGGAAGTGGTTGAACAGCTGTGTTGACTGCTAGCCAAGGGCTAGCCCACTGAAACTATCACAAAAGTAAAACAGCTTCACAGGAATTCTGATTTTTCATTAAAACCTACATGATCATACATATTCACTAAATATATATTAGAACAAAAACTAACAGTCATCAAAACTAAAAAAAATATTTCCATGAGAAAAGAAATCACAGAAGAAATACTCATACTGATATCTGTTTTCTGCTGTTGGCAATCCTGTATTCAATGTGTTTGGTAATCCTGTGTTCAATGTGTTTGGGAAACAGTTGTATGCCCCTTCCTAATTGTTCTGTATGTTCTCAGTGCAAAATATGAGCATGATATCCGTACCTCTTCCAGTCTGATTTCAGCATAAACAGTTTTTGTATAATTTTACTTCTTGTTTCAAATGTGTATGGAGTTTACCTCTTAAATATGCTAAGCAGAGAGGTCAGAGCTGTCTGTATTTGTTAAACAAATTAGTGTCGGAGATCCTGAACAATTCCAGGGTATAAAGCACAAGAAAGGAAGTGAGGGAGAGAGGCAGTTAGAAAAACACAATGAAAAGTGTTTTGTATATCAGAAATCATAGAGTTGCTAATAAAAAGCTCAGCTTCCCCCCAAAAAGCTCCATGTGGAGGAATTAACTTCAGTTTAAGTTAAAATGTAAACACTTCTCTGACTGCTCCATCACAGAAAATATATTGACTATTTATTTAAAATGTGACCTTGGAAATGTGAACCTGGTAATTGGAGTGACTGGGGAACTACTGGGAATCCTTGACCTCTGTTTGGTTCAGTTAATGACCCATGTGTATTTGGATACATAGCTGAAATGTGACTTTGCCTGATTCATCCCATCTATGCTTTTCTTCCTTTCCATGTCACAAGAAAGCCTTTAGGCTATCTTGCTTCTTTGAATGGGCAACTAAGACTCTTACATACCAACCATCTCCCTCCCTCCTGCCCTTTTCAGTTCACAGCTCATCTCTGGCCATGTGCAGCTCTTCCCTTCTGGATACAAGGACCACTTGCACTAGTGCTACTGCGTGACCCACGGAGGGTAGCTTTCATGCTTATTGCATAAGGAAACCCTACAACAATCTTTGATTTAGGTGAATAAGAGGGATGATGAAATAGGGATCAATCTTATAGGAAGAAATGGAAATCTATTTGAGAGACAAGAAGAAGGTGAAGGATCTAGAGAAAGAATTACTGACTCATCAGACATCATAGGAGAAAAAAAAGAAAGAGAAAAAAAAGATAAAAGAGGCGGCAGTCCCTCTAGGGGGAAAAATAAATCTGAAAGAGGAGGAAAGACCAAAGGAAAAAGGTGTAAGACTTCTGATTGCTCTTTGGATGGAGGTTGTTCTTTTACGACAGGCATTGATACAATACGTTCACATACCAAACACCTGTGGTGGCTTAAAACCTTACTACCTGAGGCTGCTTGTTACCATCTTCTGTTGGAGGTTACCCAGCCCAGCTTCTCCCAGTAAAGCAGAGCAGAGAGAATAAGAATGGGCACTCCTCGCTCTTTTGGCCATCAGGCAGCCTGAGTTTGGCTGCTGGTGATGATAAACTTAAGTTGAGCTGCCTGACTTCTCACTAAAGCAGACAGGGTCCATAAACACAGTAACTAAAGCAAAAGTGGTTCATGCATACATGAACAATAAAACAGATAAGATCCACGCACAGTCACTAAGGTTGTGGGTCCAGCAGATAGGGTCCATGCACACAGTCCCATTAGCTGGCACAGTGGGAACCTCTGGCAGAGGACCGAGAGGTAGTAAAGTGTTTTTGCACTATCACAGCTCCTTCCCAAAAGTCACAACAACTGAGAGGTTTCTGAGGGAGTTATGTATCTATATGGTCAGGTGAGGTGTTCCAACCAAATAAATAGTTTCTTCACTGGGACCACTTTTTAGGAAGTCAAAATATTTGTATTCATTCATTAAGAAAAAAATCAAGAAAAACCTTGGATTTTTATCCTCTGTGAAGCACAGGAGAATCAAATGAAAATTGTACTGCAGCATAGCTGATTCATTTAATTAAGGGTATCCCTCTTTCAGGCTCTTTATATGAAATGTCTATGAAGCTGCAAGGGGGATGAAGAGGGCCTTAACAATTCAGATGAATTATTCTTTTAAAAATATTATCTCCAAAGTATAATACAATTAAGTTATCAGAGGAAAATATAAAAGGATAATTGGAAAAATCACATGCATCACAGTATTATTGGTATCATATATTCTGGGAAAAAATCAGATAAATTTCCTTTTTGAAAGCTAATGGATACGCTTCCATTGCCTGGAGTCCTTGTCAAACTTTTATTCTCCAGAATATGAATGAAAAATATTTTTAAAATTACACCTGGTAAAATAAAACATTTGCATGTTGGTTGGTTTTTTTTTTTTTTTTAATAGAACTATGTTTAAAGTTAAGTTTAATGCACTGGTTTGGAAGTTGCAGCTATTTTAAGAAGTCATCAAAGATATTTGAATGTAATCTTTTGATAATAAATACATAATCTCACCATTTATTAATAATGTTCTCATTTTCCTCCAAGTTTGGCTGAAAGTGGTCGAAAAAGAATAGATACAGAAAATTAGGGCCAAAATTTTCCATTTTGAGCATCTAAAATTAGGTTTCTAACATCATATTTAAATAGCTAAATATAAGTAGCCTGATTTTCAGAGCTGCTGAGCAATCCCAGCTGCCATTGAAATCAGTGGGAGCTTTGGGTAAATACCAGATTGTCTATTTAGGCTAATTGTCATGTATAGACTAAATAGGGATTATGACATTTTAGCCAATGTTATTAATTAAGGTTACTGTGTTAGGACTGGGATCTGTAGAAGTGCAGAGCAAACTCTCAGTGACTTTCAGAGTCCAGAATTCACCCAGGCCACCACTCATGTAGGCACAAACCCTTCCTGAGCTCTCTTGCCTGTTACCTTAAACACATGAAAGTGGCCCCATGCCACTTTTGAATGGTGTCTAGTGACTGGACTGTAATTGCTCTCCTGGAAAAAGTTGCTGCACCAATCACCCTTATTGTCTAAAGGCTTTTCCTGATGTATAGACTTTTTCAGCCTCCACTC
>NW_010308736.1:38622-62008 GCF_000700745.2 Antrostomus carolinensis
AGTCCTTCCTGTCTCGTTCCTGATGCCTGCCCTCAAATGGCACCATCCATCTGTGTGTGGGTACCAGCACCTCACCCCAAACTGCTGCCAGGGATCAGGGAGGTGCAGCCCTGCAGCACTCCCTGGCCGTGAGTGCTGCCCACTTCTTGCATGTTGGCAGCCCTGGGAAGAGTGGTGTGAGGCTCTATGCACCTTCTGTGTGTAGCACCCACCCTCCCTCCTGGGGAGCTCCCAGGTACCCCACAGATCTGTGTAAGGGTCACTGGGACTCACAGCCTTGCATTTCTTCTGTGCAAGGTGGTATGAGATGATAGCACAGCTCCCACACTGTCTGCACACCCTGTAACCAAAGAGGCTTTCTTGTGTGGGCGCTGCACTGGGAGCCACACTTTTGGTTTGTATTTTTTGAAGTAACGCTGTGTTATATTGTTTGTTCTCTGTAATCTTCTCAAGCCTCTTTCTCTATGATAAGAGTTGCCCAATGTTTATCTTTATTCCACATGGCTACGGCAGCCTCAAAAGCTTTTCTGAGCCCTCCACAGAGCCCAGAAGGAGCAGGTGCCCAGCTGCTGGCCTTGCTCCCTCCCTCTCCACAGAGCCTTGCAGTGACTGGGTACCGCAGATTATGAAATAAAAAAAAAGGAGAAGCAGCTTCCATTGAACATGCAATTGATGCAAAGATCAAAGCAGAAGGAAAGAAAACACAGCTTGAAAGAGAACAGTTCAGGGAATCAAGCAGATGCTTTTTTTCCTTACCTTGTGGTGCAGATGCAGAATGAAGCCTCAAGTCACTGAAGTCAAAATCTAACCTGACAGGATCCAGGATTTCACCTCCAGAGTTTTAATACATGATTTATGTCAAAACTGCTACATTCCTCACATGTTTGTTTTGGTTTTGTTTTTGTTTTTTTTCCTCTCATTCCACATTATTTTCACAGACAAAGGAACTCTGCTTTTTAACATAGTTCCCTATCTTTCCCAAGAGTAAGATGGATCTTCTGCATGTAAGCCTTGCTTTCATCAAGCTTGTGGCCTCCAAGAGTTATATTTCTGTTTAGCTGTCATGGTCTCATCTGGGGCCATGACTCCAGGTCTGGAAAAATCTAATTTATGCTTTAAGTTTCTAATGTTCTTTTTTGTGTTTTATAATTTCACCAGACTCTAGCAGTTTGCGTTCAAATCTTCCATGTATAGTGTCTGCTGGATTTTTAAAATTATTATTATTTATCCTTTCAGCAAAAGGTCAGAGAAGCAAGGTTAATATTTCATGAGGGAAGAAAGGGCAAAAAAATATTTGTTTATTTTAATGTAAAAAACTCGCCTCTAAACAGTTATGCATTTGACTGAGAAGTTTGAATGGTAGGTTCCATGCCTGGGAGCAGGCAATTCTTGGGGCTAGTTGAGTAAGGAGAAGAGAGACCCTTCTTTTTTGCATTGGTGTAATTTTCTGTGTTTAAAGGAAGTGAAGTCTGTACCTAAAGTCAGTGGACAAATTGCTGTCCTTAATGACATCAAATACAAAGAAAAAAGAACTGAATGCTTTCAAAAGCATTTACAAGCATCACAATGTGAATATTGATGGGGAAAGAAGAGGACATTAGATTTTCTGAAGTGCCTGAGTGAATTATAAGCCTGAGCACCATTGCATTTGAGTGATGATTTGGGAAGCTTGTCCAGGCATTCACCACCGAGTGAGCATCAGGCAGGGTGTCTTGGGCAGGAGACTGCACTAGTTCCTGGTGTTGTGCCGTGCTCAAGGGTTGATGCTGTCCACAGAGCTTGAAGTAGTTCCCCTGAATGGAGCTGCCCTGTTAGGAATGCATTTATGAAAGCAACATCTTGGTAAGGGTGGCATGATTCCATGCCACAGTGAATTGCTTGGGACAGACATGCCCATACGTTCCTGGGTTTGTAATGAGATATTTAGACTACATGCAATCAAGTGGGTTATGGGATTATTGTCCAGTCATTTGCTAACATCCTAATATGACCAAGGGTTCTTCACAGTTAGCCCTAAGGTATTTTGAGGGGATTTTCCTACAGAAAAACCACACTGAATGGAATAACATGGATTGGTGACAGTAAGGGAGGGGCTATAGAAGAGTTTCATAAGACACTCAGAAGAAAGGTCTGGAAGGGAAAGAACAGGGAGTAGATAAAAGAGGAGCAGATAGAAAGGCTATAGCAATAGTAAACAATTAAATTTTAGTGAGAAAAACATAAGCCTGAGAAAACTGACTGGGATGGTGATGGCAAGTGATGTCTCACTTTGCATGGAGATTGCTTTTGTGTAGCACATAATTCTGAAGACATAAGGAAGCCTTTAGGCTCCCTACTTTCAGTAGGTGGGAATACATGTCTTCAGCTCATCTCTGAGCACATAATATAGTCAAAAAGAGACTGCTCAATTCATACCTAATCGCAATCATTTTGTCATGGTGTTGTATCATTGCAGAGAGCTACCTATATCAACTTCTGAATGACAAATAAACCTTGATGTGTGATGAGAGAGGCTGTCTTCTGAAACCTCTGTATGTATATATCAGGTAGATCTTGCAGACCTGTGTGGGTTCATTTCCTTCATGAAAAGAAGTAGCAATGGCTTTGTTACTGTCCTAAAATCTGAGGCAGCCTGAAGCCTCTGTCCTAAAATGTAGGGCAAGATACATATGGTAAGTTGCGTGCACAGCTGCATCTCCTTATATCTGATATCCTACTGAACCACAGTTGGACCTGTATATGCACAATGAATAGGATTGCATTACTTGTTGTTCCCACCAAAGAGATATCTACAGCAAAGTCCACCCATCTTGCTGGGGTTTCATCATAGTCAGAGAATTTCTCCAGCTCTAGCGGTGCTTCAAAGCAGAAGAGGATTACTCAGAAAAGAAAGCAAGTTTGTGTGTGACAATTTAGCCTGGAAGACCATATGTCCATGCCCAGGAAACTGAGGTCCCGCAGAGTGCTGAGGAGACCTGAAGTAGGTTTCTGTGTTTCAGGAGGTTTGTTTTGATGCGGAAGAAGCCCCAGGAGCAGGGAGCAATGGGAAAGGAAAGAGTCTCTATCACCAGTGGAAAGCCCATTGCTTGGGCAGCACTGTCACCCTGGCAGTGACATGGTTTCCCAGGCTGCTTCTCAATACTCCAGTGTGTGGCTGAGGGGGGGCCCACACCACATCCTCCTTTGAGGCCCTAGCCTTGACCTGGGACTATAGGACATTTGACAGGAATTGGTGATTTTGGATGTGGTAACTCCAGAAAGGTATCTATTTTCCCCCCCTAGAAGTGATTACCCAGTGCTTCCTGAAAATCCAACTCTTTCTTTAAGAGAAAATTTATTTTCCCCCAAAAAATATAAGTTATTTTGAAAATTTTAGTTTTGGATTTTGCCTATGAATACCTTTAACTTACTTTTCTGCAAGGCTTTTCAGAAGTAGTTTAATTTAATGGACTTTCAGGCATGGTTTTTACTTATGGAGGGAAAAAAAACCAACCCACAAAACATTAGTCTTTCTTCTGCTCCTCTTTTACCACAATCCAGTCTGATGTGGAGGCCATAATGACCTGACCAGACTCAGTCTGTATGATCTTTCCCCTTTTCTGATTGCAGCTGCCCCTTCCCCTTCATGGAATTAAAATAACGGTAAAATGACATAAAATTGCATAACAATTGTAAAAGTAGAAGTGTAAAAAAAGCTGCAATTGTTGGCAATCAAGCAGTAGTCTTTGTATTTCAAGTAATTTAATTCATTCCAAATGGCAGGAAAACTTTACAATTCATTGCATAGGTAAACATCTCTGGGCATGTGTTCTTGAAGAATGGGTTTGATTTTCAGATATTATTACTATTCAGATATAGGAAAGCTGACTTACAGCTCTTCCAGGAGCTAGTCAATAGGACCCCCTGGGAAATGGCCCTCAAGGACAAGGGAGCAGAACAGAGCTGGCAGATCTCTAAGGATATTTTCCACAGAGCACAAGAGCTCTCGATCCCCAGGTGTAAGAAATCAGGCAAGGAAGGCAAGAGACCAGCATGGCTGAGTCAAGACCTGCTGGTCAAAGTAAAAGGCAAGATGGAACTATACAGGCAATGGAAGCAGGGACAGGTGTCCTGGAAAGAGTACAGAGATATTGCCCGGTTGTATAGGGACAAGGTCAGGAAGGTCAAGGCGCAGCTGGAGCTGAACTTGGCAAGCGATGCCAAGAAAAACAAGAAGGGCTTCTACAGGTATGTAAACCAGAAAAGGAAGGTTAAAGAAACTATAACCCCCCCGGTGAGCAAAAATGTTGATCTAGTAACGACAGACAAGGAGAAGGCTGAGGTTCTCAACAACTTTTTTTGCTTCAGTCTTCACTGGCAACCTGCCTCCTCACAGCTCTCAAGTTGAAGGCTCACAAGACAGGGACCAGGGTGACAAAGTTCCTTCCACTGTAAGTGAAGATACGGTTTGTGACCACCTGAGGAACCTGAACCTACACAAGTCCATAGGACCTGATGAGATGCATCCCAGAGTCCTGAGGAAACTGGCTGATGTAGTTGCCAAGCCACTCTCCATGTTATTTGAAAAGTCATAGCAGTCAGGTGAAGTCCCCAGTGACTGGAAGAAAGGAAACATTATACCTATTTTTAAAAAGGGTAGAAAGGAGGATCCTGGGAACTACTGACCTGTCAGCCTCACTTCTCTGCCTGGGAAGATCATGGAGTAGATCCTCCTAGGAGCTATGCTGGAGCACATGGAGGACAGGGAGGTGATTCAAAACAGCCAGCATGGCTTTACTAGGGGCAGGTGCTGCCTGACCAACCTAGTGGCTTTCTACAGTGAAGTAACTGCATCAGTAGACAAGGGAAGAGCTATGGATGTCATCTGGATTTCTGCAAGGCCTTTGACACAGTACCCCACAACATCCTTCTCTCTAAGTTGGAGAGATATGGATTTGATGGTTGTACTGTTCAGTGGATAAGAAATTGGCTGGATGGTCACATCCAGAGGGTAGTGGTCAGTGGCTCACTGTTCAGAGCAGTGACAAGCGAGTCAGGAAGGAGGGTACCCTCAAGGGTCCATACTGGGACCAGTGCTGTTTAATATCTTCATAATTATATTGACAATGGGATTGAGTGCACCCTCAGCAAGTTTGCTGATGATACCAAGCTGGGTGGTGCAGTCAATGTGCCGGAGGGGTAGCATGCCATCCAGAGGGACCTGGACAGGCTGGAGAAGTGGGCCCAGGGGAAACTCATGAGGTTCAGCAAGGCCAAGTGCAGGGTCCTGCACCTGGGATGGGACAATCCTCATTATTGATACAGGCTAGGAGATGATGTGCTGGAAGGAAGTCCTGAGGAAGAGGACTTGGGCGTAGTAGTGGAAGAAAAGATGGACATGAGACACCAATGTGCATCTGCAGCCCAGAAGGCCCACCACATCCTGGGCTGCATCAAAAGAAATGTGGACAGCAGATCGAGAGAGGGCATTCTCCCCCTCTACTCTCTCTTGTGAGACCCCACTCGGAGTATTGTGTTCAGCTCTGGGGCCCCCAGCATAAGGAAGACATGGACCAGCTCAGCAGTTTCCAGAGGAGTGCCACAAAGATGATCAGAGGGCTGGAGCACTTCCCCTGTGAGGACAGGCTGAGAGAGTTGGGGCTGTATAGCCTAGAGAAGAGAAGGCTCCAGGAAGAACTTACAGTCAACCTTCCAGTGCCTGAAAGGTGCCTATAAGAAAGCTGGGGAAGAACTGTTCATAATAGGATGAGGGGTAATGGTTTTAAAGTAGAAAAGGGTAACCTGCTCTAGTAAAGATGTCCCTGCTTAATGCAGGAGGGTTGGACTAGATGAGCTTTGAAGGTCCCTTCCAACCCAATACTTTCTATGACTCTATGATATTTAGAGGTGAATTGTTTTACACTGTTTTTTCTAGTGATGATGACAGAGATTATATTTTGATGCTGTAAGTTATAAGAAAATATATTTTCTAACAAGAGTCGCTCTCTGTTGTTTTAGTTGACAATATTCCCATCATTGCTGCTAGACTGTACTGCCTCCCCCTCATACTTCACCATCTCTTACAAAAATGAGTTCAACTAGAGTTTCTGCCCTCTCCATCCTTTTGCTGTCCTATCACTAATTCCCCCTTTCCTGTCACAGCCTGTCTCCAGTTCTGAGGTCTGAGGACTGTTATCTGCCTCTCACTCCTTCAGTCCCTGCTATCTCAAGATTCCTTTCCTCCTTTATTTCTGTTCTCATTATCTCAGTCTCACCTTCAAGTCTGCTGGCTCCCATCCCACTGCCTGCAAGCATGCTCTTGCATATTCTACATCAAAATAAGGCTTCTTTATTCAACTTGGCCACTTACAATCCTATCTCCTTCCTCACCTTTGTTTTCAGTACTCTAGGGCCCAGATCCAAAGATCTATTTAGGCTCTTGACTTGTCCTTGAATGACAAAAAGTATTCTGAATACAATCCTGCCTCAGTTTTCTTTCCTTAGTTCTCACAATGCCCTTTTAAATTTCTCTTGTACCTTCTCTACTCTTCAGTGACAGGTGAATTCCTTTTTGGGAAACAACCTTTATATGTTTCTTAGCTTTGCATATGAATGGTAGGTGGCCTGTAACAAGTTTTGGAAGAACACCTAAAATGGAGCAAAACGGTAGAATGACTATTATTGCCCTCAGTACATTTGTATATACAACAGGGGCTTGATTTTCTCCCTTTGGTTTCAGGAACTAGAACAGCCCCAGTATTGCCTTCCAGCACTCCCTCTTTGCAATACTGTGCACAGAGGCTAAGAGTTAATCTGTACCTTTACAGGGTCCTACCTTTAAATTGACCTTGTTAACATAGGCTTAGTTTGAGTGTTTTATCTTTAGCTTCATAGCTGGTTGAAAGTGACATCCTGTACAAGTACTGTGCTCATGGGGAAATCAAAAACACTCAATGCTTTAATACTTATCCACCTACAGTGGTTGATTGTCACATTTTGGAGCCTCTTTATGTTTTAGGAGAATGGAAAGCTATGCTAGCTTCTTTCAGTGGAGCATAAAAATACCTACCTTTCATAGAAATGAAACATACTAACAGATAACCTTCTAAATGATGTCAATATCTTCGTTTTTCTTTTTACAATGTATAATATGATTTGTTGAGCTAGATCACTTACTGCCTGTGTATCATCTGTATCCACTGGATTTTAGTTAATGATAATGCATTTTATGTGGAGTAGGAGTGGATGAAGGGACATCCCGTGTTGACATGATGTAAGACATGATGATAATGACAGAGAGCACACTGGAATATTTTGTGAACTTAGGACCAAAGACAACACTGAAGTTTCCATACACAAAGTTCAGCAAAATTTGATTGAATTTTGTAAAGCTGCACTTGTATTCTAGTAGAGGATTATCAGACAAATATAAACCTCCTTGGTTATTTCTCTTTTGATGGTTCTTAGGCTCACTTGCTCCAGACAATAAAGAACTAGAGGGAAAAGAAAGTAAAATTAAGTATAATAACATAGATTCTAATAACCCTCTGCAGAAAAAAAAAATTGGAACAGATGTAACAGTTGGAAGCTAAGCACTAAAAGAAGTATTAATTCACCTCCATACCTCCATTGGTATGACTGTGAATGCTGAGTGCTAATGACTTCTTTCATTTATTGTAAGTCATTAGTTTCATTAATTTTGGGGGCAAAAAAGAGAACACACTATTGGAAATACTTTATTTTCCTTTCCCTGTGAAGCTTTATCCTTTGGTTATCACAAGGGCTACTGATACGCCTCTCGGAAACAGACACAGACTTGGTTCAGAAACCTGAACCAGCAACATTTCAGTGAGGCAGCAATAAAAGCTGCCCACCTTGCATGTCAGAGAAGTCTGATTTGGGAAGTAAAAACAAGAGAAGGAAAAGTGAGAAGCAGATCTGAGATGAAAGAACAGAAAATCAAAAGTTCACCTTTTCCTTTCCTGCCTTCTCTCCTGGAGTGTCACAAGAGCCCACAAGAGGTGATGGTCTGGTGCCACACTTCACCCTGTTGAGGCTGGGATTGCAGCTGCCCTGGGCATGTTCCTCTTGATGCAGGGTGAGCAGAGCTGAGCCTGCTGCCAGTGAGAGGTTTTTGCTGTGAGTGTGCATTTGTCTGAATTACAGATTTAGTCCTTCCTTTGGCTTGGCTGCTGGGTAGGAGCCAAGCACAGATACTTGGCAGGTCTATACCCCTCTCCAGAGCTGGTCTGCAGTGCTGAAGAAGCTGGCGGCTTCATGGGTATGCTGGGAGTCCCAGTGTGGTGGGGACAGCAAGGCAGGGCTCAGCTGGGTGCTCACGAAAAACTGGGTCTCTGTGCCATGTATCTGGCAATGCTCATACTCTCGGCTGATCTGAAGAAGAAATGCTGTTCTCACATATATTCAGCAATACAATTTTAATGAAGTCTAGAAAGCAAAATAGCCCAAGGAAATGCGTTTGCTTTGCTTAACCTGGCACTCAATGATCATACTTATCTAGATGGATAGAGAATGTTGCCAAGATCAAACATCATTTTTTCTCCTTCTAAATACTGACGGATATATAATATTCAGGGCGATTGTTTGCATTTATTACTTGAACATAAACAGTATAACGATGCTCAAAAATATGTAGAACATATATGTGTACATCTTTATATCTTTTCAGGGATACAAATATACTTAAGATAGGAAAAAGCAGATGTCTGTTTAAATAGTTTTCTTATCTTACATGTTTCTTTCAGATATTTTCCCCTAAAATCATATTATAAGCAGCAATAAAAAGCTGAATAGAGTATAGAAGAGGTGGAAAATTCAATTAATGGACAGAAAACAGAATTTTGTCATTCTATAGTGATATTAAATAAAAAAATCATAGTCTGGATTTCCTTTGCTTTCTCTTGTGATGAAAGTTGATAAATGTCAATGAGCTTTCCAAGAAAGTCCAGATTCATTGGAGCCAATAATGTAAAAGCTCTCTGTACAATAATAAATTTGGAAAGTCGTTTATTCTTGAGATTGAAGTCTTAGGCTTCAGTGGTAGCAGCACTGAAAGTTCTCACTGCAAGTTTTCCCTAAAAATGGAAAATAAATAACTCTGTGACTAAGCCTTTTTGATCTCTGTTGAAAACCCTAAAATCAGAATTGAGGTACAAACCAATTACTCTGGTAACAAGCTCCTACTAGCACTTATTATACCCTCACCCCTTTTATGTGACACCCTCAATAAACTTGAGGTAACTTATTTCTTTCCCTGAGGAGAAAGTCCTTTACAATTGCGCCACTAGTGTCAGTGCTCAGAAGTACTGCTTGAATTGTTAAGGTGCTGAAATACCTGGGGATCCGGGATCCATGCCTTAGAGCTCCATCCATTAAGCAGATCAGAGCTGGCAGTACTCTGTGTTGCAGCATCTCTAATTTAGGTACTCGGTTCTGCTGCAGCACCCCTGGTCCCCACAGGGCTGGGGTGCCTGCCCCATGCGGCACCCAAAGCAGGAACAGCCCAGAGGAGCCAGCACAGAGCTGCATTAGCCAGGAAGGAGGGTGTGTGTAGACAGAAGTAGGTCTTAGTACAATATATGGGCCCTTTTTCTGGCACTTCCCATCACACAAGATTTATAAGACAGCACAAAATTGGGTTCCTAGGGCTTCTCCTCTGAACTGATGATGCCTTTTTACGAGCTAACAGGTCAGGCATGACAATGGGACATGTGAGACTGGATTTTCACTAGGAGTTTTTTTGTGCATTAGGATTCAATCTCATGTTTACTGCCTTCCAAAAACATTCTGCAACAGCAGCATTACAGGCCTCTCTCAGCCTCCCCACCCATTTAATTGCTTCATTTATGGTGGATTACCATACATTACACGTGTGTATGGACAGAAGGTGAAAATCAAGGAGAAAAACAGTTCTTTATTGTTGTGGTTTGGGCACTCATTTGGAAGTGATGAGACCTGGGCTTCAATGCCTGCTCCTGTTAATGTTTATGAGCTTTATATTTGGTTATCACTGAATAAATTGATTTTTTCAGTGCTTCAAAGACAAAATCATTCATCACTGAGGTGCTTCTGGGCATGCTTAGACCTTTGGGCACCTAAGGATTTATTTATTTATTTATTTATTAAGAGAACTATCTAGAGCTCTCAAGTACCTTTTCAATGAGAAATAAATTTATAATGCGCATTGTTTTGAGCTTTTAGAGGTGAGCTGTGACCCGCTCATTCAAAAACATAACTTCAATTTCTTGAAGCTGAAAATCCTCACTCATTAGTGTTTATACTGTTTTCCTGTGGGAGAAAACCAAATAGATAAAATACAGACAAAATACTTTTGAGCAGAAAGGACTCTCCTTATGATATACTGTTGTTCATTGCATTTTCTGGGTACTGGATCAAAAGAAAATGATCATTTTTCAGAGGAAGTCACTGAAATGCTTAGTTGTGTTCAGCACTTAGTGAACATTGGCTCCAATTTGGGACATGTGCTATTTTTGGTGCTTTGTTATGTTATTTGATATCCAGAGTTGGTAAGTACTTGAAAAAGGTGAAGTTTTCACAGAAGTACTCTCAGTCCCATAGCATCCAAGGTCACAGGGCTCTCACAAATAGGAGAATACAGATGAAGAGCTGGCATGTGTCCTGGAAAGATCCCGTTAGTGGATCAAAAGAACAGACTAAATGCCTAAGCAGTCATTTCCTATGGTTTAGAAACTAAGGGTAAATTGAGACCTGAGATTTTTTTTTATTTTTTTTTTTTTTTTGTGGTAGAGGTGAGAGAGCAATTCCTTTGTATCCAATGGAGATGCACAGAGATGGAAGAATGAAAAAGAAATAGCAGAAAAGCTGACTTATGTCTAAGTATCCCTATGTTTTTATTTCTCCCCATCCTCAAGTCTTCAGACTTGATACTTCTCCTGGCCAGCTCTGGGACCAGAGAAGCTGTACATAACACAAGGTATCCTGTCAAGAACTATTTGCATTTAGACAGAGGCAGGATGTGCAAGATTTGTGTTCCTCCCAGCTTGCTACTCTGGAAGCTTCCTAGTTCATGGACTGATGGCTGTGACTGCTGGGGATTACAGCAGCTGGAGCACCTGGAGAACCTCTGAAGGTGGTGGTGTCTGCTCCAGCTGCTGCTGTTGCAGCCTGCCCCTCTCTGCAGCATCCAATACAAGTTGGCAGGAACATGCAAAGTCTTCAGAGGATAACCTGAACTATTATTTTTATATTTGCTTAAACATTGTCGTAGGTTAACCTCTTGCAAAGCATTTGTGAAGGCATGTTCTGCCTGAAACGTAGGAATCCAAGCCTGTGCAAGAGAAGTTCTCCAGTTTCCCAGTCTGAGTGAGCTTTTCATATCAAGAGACTGAACACCATCACAGGGAGAAACAATCTGCCATTTTAGTAAAGGGTGGATTAAGAAGACCTTTTGGGCATGTTAAAGACTTTTTCAAACCAAGTACCTTAGACATTGCAACTCACCTAGTTTCTCAGCTAAAAAGGCCCTTAGTTGGCTTGTGGATGCTATTGTCCATTGTGGATAAATTACAAACACATAGTACTTGAAGCGTAATTGTCTCAGCAGCCAAATATCATAGCTGTTCTGTACAACAGCAGACTTCAAGCCCTCCTGCAGTGGTGGGAGGGATACACTCTACAGTGAAGGTGTCTAGCTCAGTATGTTTGTGTTGGTACCAATACTTTAACCACTGCTTGCTCCATTTAATTTTAATCACCTGAGTTTATTTGACCCAGGATGATGTAGGAGGAGGAATGAAGGAATCCAATTACTACAGTTCTAGTCAGCAAAAATAAAAAATAAAAAAGAAATAGAATGCTGAGTAAGTTTTTATTTTTAAATAATACACGGATGACCTGTCTAATCTGGCAAAGCAGTTAAGAGTGACTCTCATTGCATTCCTTTTAAAAAAGAAACTGCTCAGAATAAACAAACATGACCTTGTATCAGTTTTGGAGAATTGCTTATTTTTATCAGTCATTTATTTGCTGTGTTAATGATCTAAATTGAGTATGGAATATAATGCTTGTCAGATGCTTGCTTTGTCTGGAGCAAAACTGATAACGGTTTAAATTCTTTTCATGTTTCAAGAAAAGACTTTGACTGAATACATCCAGAAGTGAGCTAAGGTGTATTCTACTCCTCACAAAATCAGAACTACTGAAAATTGCATTATGATGTCAAAACTCCATGTTTTTCTAAATAAAGTTGAAGATTCAAAAATGGTGCCAACTTCAAAGCATCAAATGAGATTACTATTTTCTTCTTAGTACTGTTAAAATCAAGGCTGGATAAAAGTGATTTCTCCAGTTGTCAAAATATAAATTTGCTCTTTGTTTTCAAGGTCTGCCTTTTTTACAGTCCAGGGAGCATGGCCACTAAGCCACAGAGGTGAACTAACACTAAAAATAGTTCTCCAGCTTGCTTTGCTCCAGCAGTATATCAAGGGAACAGAGTATCAGCATACTGAGATCAGGCTCATTTCTGTTATCTCTTTTGTGTCTTGAATTCAAAGACATCAAGGCTGCCTTCATGTACGTTGATGCACCATACATTATAACTCACATTTGCTGAGTGGTGACATAGCTTGCTTGTGCCCGGCACTCGCACACAGTAATCATTGTCCCATTAGTGTTCCAGGTACACGTCTGCTAGCCAAGCTGGCAACGGGCCTTGTTTTTTTATATTCCCTTCCCAGCTATTCAAGCTTGTCTGTAGTATCTGCATCACCATTATCCATGCTGAGCTCTCACCTGGACTCTGAAGAATCAGGCTGCATAACCCACTTCATGTTGACACAGAGACAGCAACAATTCCAGTCTGTCTTAATGAAACATTTTCCACACTGCTATAGACTGACAAAAAAATTAAATAATATTTGCTTAGGGAAGAAAAGAGCTTGTCTTTTGCTGACAGGAAGATATATATCTAAATCTAGGTATGCCCTTTTTCCTGTTAGAAGCAAGCCAGAATGGTGTGCTTCTTGCTTCTCTGGTAGGGACAAAGATACTGTCAGCTGAAGTCCTCTCAGGCCCCTGGCTTCTCTTGTATAAACTCTGGCAGCAGATGTTATGCAAAGGGTAGGTAAAGGTAATGTTCCCTACAAAAATAAGAAAACCAGCAGCATGAAGGTATAAGCACATGTGCTTTAATCCAGTGCATGTTTCCTTGATGGCCCTAATTATGTTCTGAATTATTTGTAGATTTTTTGTTGCTGTTTGTGGTAATCTCATAAGAGATTAAATGTTACTCAGATTTGTTCACATTGAATTTTTTTTTTCCGGTGCTATCATCCTTTTGCCTAATGGTAAACTACTGCTGAATGTACTTATGTAATTCTCTTGAGGGAAGGATTAAGCTATTGTTTGAGTCACACTATTAGAAGATGTTACTCTGAAATGGGGCAGTTTCAGTTGGAACACAGGATGAGCGCTGAAGCGTGGCATGTTGGTTTTCCCATTGGTACATCACTCTCTTCAGTGAGCCTGGCTTGCAAGGTGTGCAGCCTGGTTGATGTGATCCTGTGGGGTACACGAGTCCCTGGGAGTCATGCGACACCCATCAACAGCGAAAGCCTCTGCATAAGTGTGACACTGGTTTGAGCCGGTGGGAGAAGAAGGCAGAAGAATAACTAAGTGGCAAAGGAAAGATGAAAGATGAAGAAATAATGCATTTTATGTTCACATGTGCACATTTAATAATTTTCCTTTTAGGAATTTGGCAGACTGCTTGCTCTCCTCATCACTTTTTTGTTTTCAATTAATTTAAAATTTTGAACAATTCATTACAAGATTCAGTGGCAGGACAACTTTCCAGCAGCTTCATAATGGCTGTTCCCCTGGTTAATGAGTCTGTTGTACTCAGTGGGGCTTATTCCACTGATTCACATATTGTCTTATAGGGAGTCAGTAGCCTCAGGCTATTGTTTAATAAAAGATGCTCAGTTTTACTCTCCTCCACTGTTACGTTTTTGATGTAGTTATAAAGCCTTTCCTGATCAACCAGTTCATGATAATTTCAGATTCAAATTTCAACCTTAAATGAACACAAAGTGCCCAGGAAAAAAAAAAAAAAAATATCATGGACTGTTGCAGTCACACAAACACTGACAACCGTGGGAGCAGGATTCGGTGCGACTCCTCCCAGCCCTCCCACAGCTCACTGGCATTTTCTCTTTGCCTTCCTCTGCCTCCCCTCCCATTTGCTGTTATCCTTTTTCTGCAGAAAAGCTGAGTGGGGAGAAGAGTCCTTAGAAATATGTGGCACTGAGAAAATGGGAAGAAAGGGAAAGAAAATAATATGCCATGGCAACAGGAACATTACTGTAAACCTGCTGCTTTCTGAGCATGACAAGGGCTCCCCCAGCCCTTCCTTCATCTGCCTTGCCTACACATCTCAGGTAGTTGTCCAGAAGCTCTGCCTGCTTCCACTGGCTTCTGCTGCAGAGGTAGCACTGAGAGATGGGGAGTGCACATTTCACGTACTCAAAGAAAAGAGCTCTACTTGAACCTGCCCCAGTGTTACGGAGACCAGGACAGGAAAACAGTTTACAAGCTATATTTTTCATGTAGGCAAAGTGTCATCAGCTCTGCTGGATGCCTGAGTTATATTTTACTCTTTTATGACAAAAGTGCTTCAACTGTATCGCAAATAACTTCTAATGAGTGGACTGCACTCAACTATTTTTGTTAAAATAGTTGTCCTAGATTAAATGTTCATTGTGTTCCCCCCTTTCTTTATGATGGAAGTGCATCATGTAAGGCACTTGGAAGAAGACAGTTTGCCACAAACCATCAGACATGAGCCCTGGATTTCTTCCTCTGTCATACGTAACCGTGCAGCTGATATTCAGACCAAAAGCCCCACAGAACATCTTTTCCTCACATCCCTGCTCAGCAGAGGCCACAAAACACTGCCAGTAGCCTGTGGCCAACTCAGACCTAAAGTATAAGGTTAAAAGTCACAGCTATTTTGTGTTACAGGAAAAAGAAAAAACAAAGGGAAGATCATGTAGAATTTGTGGGGTGAAATCAAGTAAACCTTAGAAATAAGTAAAGACTTTGTCTTTAGCGAAGGGCAAAAATAGTTGTTAACAATCCTGACTGAGGGAAAATCATCTTCTGACCTTGAATCTGACAATGGCAATAATCAGGACACACTGGGCAAATACTTCTAAGGCCTTAATACTGAAGAGCAGCTGTGCACTTCATTTTCTCTATCCTCTCTCTCTGTGCCCAATCTTCAGTACTTCAGGAAAGGGCAAAAATCTACCCAAAAACAAGGTATTTAACAAATAAAGATCCAGCCTGGCTCCTTCCAACAGAAATACTAAAGCTTCATTAAATAATTCATTAACACAACCTAAATATGATACACACATATGCATTAAGGATCCAGTATCAAAAAGGGAAGTGTTGCCTCAACAAATGTGCAAGTAGGACCAGGGACCCACATGAAACTGTCCAAACTCCTACAACTGTCAAGCATCCTCTCTCAAAAATACTCTTTGCCTGTTTTCCAGCAGGATTTTAAGTGATCTCATGGTGGTTATTCAGTTTATCATCTGGACTGTGCTTTCGCAGGAGATGATACTTACGGGTAGATTTACACTGACCAGTGCAGTAATACAATGAACATCCCATATGATGGCCAGTTGGGTGGCTGTATCCGAAGAGTGCTCCAAGTCACAGTGCACTGCAAGACCTCTAGCTGGTATAACAACTGCATCCACTTCTACAAAGGCAAATGGGATAACTCCAAATACCCTAGTGCTGGAGTCAAGATCAATATAGCTCCTCTGGAAATGGGTCTTGCAAGCTAACCAGTTATTTTGTCTGATTTGGGACTCTAGCTGTTGTGTTGGCATTGTGCTGCATAGGTATTTCAGCCCGTTTGGAAGCATCTCAGATTAACCTTATGGTGAAGAAATGTTTCCTTTTATAATATACACCTATCCTTCAGAAATGGGAGGATGCACATTTTCCAGTTTTTGGCACAATTTCTTATAATCCGGAGCTGACATCTGGATAAAATTAACTTGTGAAGAAAGCTGCAGATTTGACTCTGAACTGCTCATCTTCTCATGTCTGCTTGCCTTATAGCTCCTGATCTTCATTAATGCAATAACTGCAGCAAAATCTTCAGTTGTATATGTCTGTGTATGATTCAAAAAGCAAAGGTGCAGTTGTATCCAGGAGCGCCAAAAAGTACATCTGCATTTAAGACAAACTTATGCAAAATTTCTCTGTATCACTGCGATTGTGTTTTTTCTGTATTGTAACTTGCATGAAAATCAGTGTAGGAGGTAGGTCACTTTTCAAGGATGGAGGGTTTTAAACCGATTGAACACTTTTTCATGACACAT
Source organism: Antrostomus carolinensis (assembly GCF_000700745.2). Taxonomy (NCBI): domain Eukaryota; kingdom Metazoa; phylum Chordata; class Aves; order Caprimulgiformes; family Caprimulgidae; genus Antrostomus; species Antrostomus carolinensis. The sequence continues at coordinate 55,005 of NW_010308736.1, forward strand.
CATGTGAAGAAAAAAAAAAACGACCCAATTAGAAAAATTTGCTTTAGTGAAAGCACTATATCTTTTTTGACTGGTTAATCAGGTTGTGTTAAAGCACATGACTCATGCCTGCAGCCAATTTTGATAATTAGTCAGAAACTCGAGTGAGCAGTGCAGGAAGAGAAAGCACCAGATGAGGGCAAAGAATCCTTGGTTTAGTCCTAACACATAGGGTTTACCTGTGAACTCCTATGGCCTGAAACTTTGTGTGTGATGTAGCAGAAGGAAAGCCTCACCTTTTATCACTACCTACTTCCTGCAGTTCAGGAAACAGTGAATAATACTTAATTTCACATAGAAAGCATGTGTTCCTGTGAGAAGTGCTAGGCTGTCATTCTTGCAGTTTGTGCACCAGGGACACCACTCACTACAGATGGGGTTGTCCAGAGGAGAAGTACAGATGTTAAATCCTGCTCCTAACTGGGTTTTATGCTGCCATCCTGTAATGTCTCCCCACTAAACACAGGACCACTGCTTACACTGCTGCTGGACTTTTATGGTTAGCAATGAGAAGCATGGGAAAGAATGAAGGGCTCAGCAATAATCCTAAAAGTGGAGGACAGAGTGATGTTGCCAGCAGCACCTATCTGAATAGCAGCACAGGAGAACTCATCATCGTTCCCTTCCTCTATTTACCTGGGCTATTCCCACCTCAGGGACTGGAAACACTAAATTCAGTTCAGTGAAGCTCTGCAGATCCAGATCTTTTGAACGTATTATTTTTACCCTGTCCTGCTTCAAGACTTTTTTATGACTCATTCCCCCTGGGCTGCACTCTCCTCTGTATTTTTTATTCTTTTTTGCTCTCTTTGCTTTCTTTTTCACTACATTCCTTTCCTTGCTTTGATGTTTTGCTTATTTTACACTCATTTCCACCCTTCCTCTCAGACTCTGTCCCATTTTCTTCCTTCCTTTGCTTGCCAGTCATAATCTCCTCACTCTCAACCAAGTCATTTTACTTCACCATAGCCTTGTTGCCTATAGTCACCCGGTCCTCCAATTGCAACTAGAAGAAATTCCTGTACTGGTCTGTAGAAAGTAAAGCAACTTCCTGACGAGCACGAGGTGGAGGAGGAAGATTATTAACCAATACAGACAACAAAATATTTTGGTTTACAGGTATGGATGGTACATAGGCTAAGTCTAATGTAATAAAACTGGGATAAGACAAGGACCAGTGCTGACTTCTGACTGTCTGTACTGTTTAATAGCTATCAAGCTCCCTGAAATGATTTTGGACTGTGAAAAAGAGTGCTCAGCTAACCAGTGCCCAGCACAGCCTGTGGGATGGCAGCCCACAGGCAGCTGGGCTGCAGATATGCTGCCTGGGGGAAGAGCCTGTGCTTGGGGGAGAGCTGTGGAGTAAGTCCTCCCTTCAGGTGCTGAAATCCTGCTAGGCAGTGCTGTGATAGTCACAGTCCTGTGGGTCTAATTTATTTCACTGCAGGGAAACAAAGAGTATATTTAAGCCTTCTCAAAACCAAAAGCTACAGGAACCTCTTCAACAGCATTTACACATCTTTCAGAAGAGGTTCAGGATGAGAATCTGTTCACAAAGACTTTCATTGGGAAAAAGCTGATTACACTGAGCAATCACCATCTGTGAAAAGGAAAACAAGCACACCCAGCAACAGCTACTTTTCCCTGACCACTTGCTTTGGAACTGAAACAGTACTAAATGCATTCAAGACACATTACAAGTTTTGCACAATGCCCAGAAATGTCCCTATGTCCTTTTATGTTGCACTATCTTCTACTTAAGATCAAGTGTTAGCCTTGAGAAGGGGAATCACTTGTTCTTTATTTTACTGTACAATCCCCTATACATTTGAGTGGTCTCATAGACATGCTACATATTATGTACTTTAAAGCTGTTAAAGATAGGGAGAAAAATAAAATAAAATAATTGCAATATTTAGTGTTTGGGGTTTTTTCTTGTCATTAATTCTTACAGTACAATCACTAGGAATCTTAGCTCCTAAATTCATCTTTGGAAAATACTTTGTGTTGCCTTTGAATATGAAGAATGAGGATATTAATTTGAGAAAGTGATCTCTTTTTGCTAGAGAAATATTATGGTAACTTTAAGGTATGGTTTTGATATCTTGATTGTTCTCATGGGAAATGACATGACATGCAGGATTCTTTCTCTTCTCACGCATTAAATAACTGCAAGTTTTACTGTGATCCGTGTTTATCTATGTGGCTCACCTGTATTTGGTTGTTTGAAGTGTATTTTTTATGATACCGGTGGTAACTGGCTGATCAGTGATGGGGTAGTAGAGATGGTCTGATGAAAGAGTGGTGGTTACCACACTGTGGTGGAAATCATTGGGCTAATATTGCGGATGATGGAGGTGTTTGTTCTGCGCTAGGCAACCACTGCAGGCTTCAAAAGGTTTTCAAAGTGTTTTCAAAAGGTTTTTAAAAGGTTTTCAAAAGGTTTTCCTGGGAAACAGAATTAATAACTCTCTTGGATCCTAGGAGTCATGGGATTAATAGATGTGCAGGTTTTATGGCTCATAATAATTTCGCAATCTCAGTTAAGCTCTTGGTGGTTCATAAATATATTTTTGTTACTCTTTTGAAGATAGCTGAAATGAGGATGAAGAAGAGATACTTTCAGTGACTGAATATTGCTTATCTTTCTGTTTGCTAAGACCTATTCCTTTATATTGCTTTCTCAAGATTAGAGCAATCAGTGCTGAAGTTTCTGACAGAATGCATTGGTTAAATGATAAACTACATAAAAATCAATTTTTTAATAATAAATTTAGCTCTTGTTAAAGAAAACATCATCATAAAATAGAAAAAGTAGGAAGGTGTTTCATTCATTACTTGTCATTTAAGTTTCCTGTATCTGGCTCTACACTTGATTTCAGCAAACAAAAATATTTTAACCTGATTCAACCATTTCTCTGAGTTTTAGAAAATAATGATTATTACTGAAGTTCCCAAAAGGCTAGACATGACTTTTCATATGAAGCATGTTATGTAAGGTAAGACTGAGTACAGCATGTTCATTTTCATATGCTTCAGTGCATTGTATTAGGAATTAACCTAATGTTCTGTTTTTAAATGGTTGTCTTCCCAATTAATTAAAAATAATGAAATATATTTGAAAGATTTAAAGATACCCCTCTCAGATGCAGCTATGAGAAGGAAATTTTCTCTCAGTATACAGATTAGAATGGATTTCAGAAACTTTATAAATATTGATTTTTCATGCTTTCAAATTAATTTTATCTGTAGATGTAATGAGTTTAATAAATTGGTGTTCAAAACCACAAGATGTAATGAAATATACAAAACCTGATATATGTATCATTTCAATAAATAAATTGATTCATGATAACCAAGTTACATTTTCAAGAGCAGTAGCAATGTACTTTTGAAAAGAGAGGGAAAAAAAATTCTGTTAAAGGAAAATGGTTTTCTGAAAAGATCCCAAAAGATGAGGTGAAATATTTTCCCTTATTTTTCTGGAGATTATTTCTTATGCCAGTGGAAGAAAGGTGATCATTCTCTTTAAACATGTTTACTTAGTATTACCCACAGAGTAGCTTTAATTCACGCAGAGCTGCTTAGTAAATCAAGCAAACTGATTTTTCTATGTTTTTTTGTGTGTGTAAATAGAGATAGTAAAGTAATTTATTTACCTTTCACAGCTAATTTTACATTCATCTGGTATCGTGTGTAATATTTAGCATATTATTTCAATCTAATCTATGCAGAAAGACCTTTGAGATCAACTGGGAGGCTTTGGGCTCACATAACCAGATATAAAATTAGAGAACATCCTTTGCTTTGTAGTTCTGATGTCAGTGTGTAAGTAGTAGCACAAAGCTTATGCTGACCACATCACTGTCTTCCTGACATTGTGAAGCTTGCATTTCCAGATTCAGTTTTCGAATGCATGTGTTTTACAGTAGAAAACAATTAACAATGCAATCCACACAAAGTCGGTACATTTTACTTTTATCATGAGGACTGAAAGCCCTTGTGCTCTCTGTAGGACAGAACTACAGCCTGGCCTTCGTACATATGCCTGAGGCATAAGTATGGTGTCATGATGGCATAAACTCTCTATAGAGCTTGTCACTACTGTGGCGAATGGGCAGTGATGCAGAGCAAAGTGATGGAACCACAGCTTCCAGGGCTGCTTTGGCAGGTGGGGTCACCAGTACAGAGAGATGTCTTGATTAACCCCCTGCTCTGTGGATATCGAGGTTGAGGAGAACTGATGACAGACCAGCATCAGGGGATGCGTAAGCTTACGTAGGAGCCTACACAATGTGATGCATGATATCAATGTGATGCTCTGGGTGGCTGGTGCACATCAGGCTCGTTAAGATGAAAAGTTGAGGTCATATTGTCTTTTTTTGGTCTGTGTTTTTTCAGGGATGGATTTGATTCTTGGTCGTGCTCACATCAACGGGGCTAAGAGAAACCATGTTACAAAATGGGGTCTGGCACTGGTGTCCCTGCTGCAACATGAAGACAAATGACAGGATCACGAAACCTCCTGGTAACAGATTATGTGTTCAGTCATGTTTCCTTCTTGTCTCTATTCTGTCAGAGAAACAAAAGGCTTAAAGTGTTGTAGAGGCCTGAAGGTATATCATAATTTTACAGAACAGGCCTACTTCCCAAACCAAAAATGATACCAAATAATCTGGAAATAATTAGCTGCTTTTTTAAAAGATGAACAAATGTTGCTATTGTCTTCTATCAAATAAATTTTTTTCTTAGGTAGAGAAAAAAACCCCAAACAACAAATTTTACTTGAATAACTTAGACGCTGGTGGAGGTTTGGGTTTTTTTAAATTATTATTCTTCCTTGCATATACTTCATCATATTTTATTTTCTTATTAAAAAAACCCAACAAAAACCCCCAACCAAAAAAAGAGGAAACAAAATGTCTTAAAGGAAAATGTTGTGAGGCTAAAGGTAAGCAATTTAAAATAAATAAAACATGTTTATTTTTACACTGTTTTGTGGTTGATTGGTAGATCATAAATTCATTTAAAAGCTTAAGACAAAAATGGCTAAGTTAGTGGGTAGCTAACAATAACACCCGTGAAGCAAACTGAAGAAAAAACTGCTCGAGATTTTCTCACCCTTAGTTTTTTCCAGAGAAAGGGAAACAATCTACTTGATGGTCTGTACTTCCAGTTTTTGCAAGGCTAAGGAACATCTGTGTTTCAAAGGAAACAGAGAATATTGTATTTCGTTCAGCACTGGAGCTTATTTACCAGAACTCAGCTCACAGAGGAATAGGCTATGGGGCAATGTGGCAGCCAGGAAACAAGCCTGTCAGCCTTTTGCAGAAAGTTATTCTCTGATCTTATTGATGTACAAATTATAGTTTGAGACATAACTACCCAACCATTTTTTTCCAAATTACCTGCATTATTTCAATATCTTTAGCAACTGTCAAACAGAGTTTCATAGGCCCTGTTCATCTGGACCCATTTGAGTGACAAATTACTGAATTCTGTTAATGCCATGAAAATTTATGAGTGCTTTCAATATTTGAGCAGATATTGATCCAATAAAAGTTTTATTATAGCTTTGAGTCATGCTGCAGAAAGAAATTACCTTTGTAATGATCTTACTCCATAACCAATGGTTCCTGCATGTATTGCACTAAAAGTTATGTGCAAGGGGTGGGCAAGTGGAAAGTGTGATTTTTATGCAATCCAGCAAGAAACAATCCATCCAATAGACTTCTAATGATATTTACCTCTGTAGAATGCTGGCAATATAGACTCTTGCACCTTCTTAACCCCTCAATTTCTAATGAAGGGAAAGACTTGTGCTGCTGTCGATGGGGATTTAGTATCCTTTGATGAAGGTCTGGAAAAGCTGCTGTGACTTCAGGAGATTCAGTGGAGTTTCTAAAACCCTCCAAGTGACACAAACAATAAAATATCGGTCCTGTTCCAACTGGATTTTTTTTTTTTTTTAATATATACCCTCAGAGACATTGATGAGCACATAAAAAACTACAATTTAGAAATGTACCTGTATGACTGCCTCTTTTTTTCTTCCTTTTGTCTTGTTTTAAACTTAAAGGTTTTTAAAGAAAAAAATACGTGGCAAGTTGGACTGAAAAAAAAAAAAGCTAACTTTAAGGGATTTTATTTTGAGAGGACAGGTCAGTTTTAGACTGTTTGTGGCAAGTTGGACTGAAAAAAAAAAAGCTAACTTTAAGGGATTTTGAGAGGACAGGTCAGTTTTAGACTGTTTTCCTCTTAATAGTCTTATGGTGAGGTACTATCATATTGAAATACTTTAGCAAAGCTGCATGCTATCCTAAATCTGAGATCTACCTTTAGACCTCAGAAAACAAAACTGTAAAGAAGTTGCATCATTGAGCTTGCCAGGTTCACCCCTAAGGACCTTACATCAATAGACATTTGTGACAATGAGCCTGAGCTGCTATTTTCCTTTGACGTAGGCTAAAGAAATTTGAGCAAGAGGGAGAAATACATTGGGACAATGTATTTGCAAATACAAAGTAAAAGCAAATAGATGTGAGATAAATGCTCCCAAACACAGGAGAATGGAAACTTTATTTTCTCCACTATTGGAGGCCAAGAGAGAAACTTTGCAGGAGGCACGTTATTTTGTAATTGTAGATGGCAGAAATGGTATTACTGGGTATATTGGTGTATTGGGTCTGGCTGGGCTGGAGTTGATTTTCCCCGCGGCAGCCCTCGGAGTGCTGTGTTTTGTATTGGTGGCTCGAGGGGTGCTGATAACACCCCAGTGTTTTGGTTTCTGGTGAGCAGTGCTAGCACAGCACCAAGGCTGTCTCTCCAACATTTCCCCCGCCCCGGTAGGCTGGAGGTGGGGAAGGTCTTGGGAGGGGACACAGCCAGGACAGCTGACCCAAACGGACCAAAGGGATATTCCATACCATATGAGGTATGCTCAGAAATAAAAGCAAGGGAAAAGG